>NC_092260.1:9674174-9681674 GCF_036320965.1 Panulirus ornatus
GCCATGCCAGCAGTGTCTTCGTGATTGGTTAGCGAGCGCGCGGCCAGGTGCAAATCTGCGCCCTCATTGGCTACAAGGATGTTAACTCAGCTGCGACTCCGCCTACACAATTAACAGAATTTCTTATCTTTGAGAATATAGCTTTAAACCCTCTGTGGCGAGAATTGAATTGGGATCCTTCGTAGAAGCGTGACACTTCTCTTGGTAGAGGAGACATCGATTGAAATGTAGGTAAAACGAACAATAATACGTGGCTGTAGATGTTAGAAAGGGAACGGTTGGTATGATGACGAAGAAAGAGAGAGAGGAAAAAAAATCCTCGCCAGCTCCCGTCCTCTGGTGGCCGGTGGCAGAACCAGGTGGATGGGCGGAGGCAGCGCGGGTCCCGCCCTGAGGGAGGAGCTACGTAATGGAATACAAACATAACTGCTATTGTTATAACGGGCAGCGAATTATGAGAAAGCTGGCGGGTCTCTTATATCCAATGGTTGTGTCAGATTCACCATGGCGCTGGCTTAAGTTTCGATGCCCCGAGTATCAGGCTTACAGTGTGTGTTTATTCTGAACGTAGTATATTATTAACAGGACTGAAATGCATATAAGGCTTTCAATATGTAAATATATAGTTACTTAGAGATATGAGACTTCGGAATAAACGACAAAATCTCGCAAATATGCGATGTGAGTGCCTTGTTGTCTGTATGAGAACTGTAGTTTAGCTACTGACAACATGGAGTGTGATGTATATATATGTATGTATGTATATGAGCGAACCGAATTGATTTCTGACTAAGCCGAGGCCAGAAGTTAGGATAATGGTAATATAGCACTGGAGTGAATAGGCTCTTAGTGTGCGTCATTACCATTACACGCTGCGATATTTTAATTTCATTTCGTCATGACGGGTGTACGTCGGCCAGGAGATCAGACTGGCGTATTTCGCCATTCAGTACTTGCGTACATTATTCAGGAGATCGTACGGGCGGAGGAAGTCTGGCCCGTAAAAAGAACTGCTGGCGTAATGAGTCGGGCTTCCGAATATGGCAACACCTGACGCTGTTGCCACCTCGGCGAGTGAATCAAGTTCTAATGTGATCAATTCTCGCCACAATTATATTACGCGGCGGTTATCATTACAACGCTAGGGATGAAGAGGTGGGCGGCTTTATGCTGTCTCCGGGGCCCGGGGGACGGGAGGACGCGGGGATAGAGATGGGTAGGCGGGCGGGGGATAGATGGAGGTGATGAGGAAGGGCAATGGAAAGGAGGGAAAAGAAAGGACAACGGACAGGATGGATGTTAGGACGTTATGGGCCCAGGGGACGGGAGAGGGGGACAGAGAAAAGGGACGAGGCTAAGTGACGCGTTAAAAGGGAACCAGAGGGGAGGATAGAGGAAGGGGGACGAGAGGATAGAGAGGAGTCACGTGGCTGACAGATTGAGCAGGAGGATAGGGACATGGGGTCTGGCTTCAGTAGTGGGAAGACGGGAGGATAGAAGGGATTGAGGCGGGGGAAAAGGGATAAGGGGATGGAGAGAGGGCATATGATTGTGGATAGAAAAAGGGAGGCGAGAGAGAGAGAGAGAGAGAGAGAGAGAGAGAGAGAGAGAGAGAGAGAGAGAGAGAGAGAGAGAGAGAGAGAGAGAGACTTGGGTGATAGGGGAGGGGGATGAAGAGAGAATGAGGTTAGGGAGCGGGACAGGGGGATAGAACGAGCGAACGAGGCTGTATAGCGACAGAGGGGAAGGAAGTGGGAGAATAGACGGTTTGGTGATGACGTAGAGGGATAGACAGAGTGGAGGGGGAAGGATAAAGGGACAGGCAAAGGGGAGGTGCGGATGGTGCGTTCGGGAGGGAACGCGATGAAGGGACGGGAAGGGACAGTACAGGGATACAGGGATGGGACGTACATTGGGGGTTAGGGTATGGGTGGGTTGAGGATAACGGAGACTGGGTGGCTGGGATGGGACAGAGGGGATGAAGTTAGGTCGGATGAGAGACTACCGAAGGGAGCGTAGGAGGACTGAAGGGGGAGGAGGGGGAGACGAGGCAGGGGGGGCACAAAGGTTGGATGATTGGGCGGAGGAGGGCAGCTGGGGTGGGGCTGTACTGTCACACGGGGTCTGGCCAACACTGTAGACAACGGGAAATAACGCAAGGTCGAAAGCACGGGGCTCGGGGGACGATGCCAAGCCTTAGGGAGTAGAGGTTGGACTGGCATTAGGCACTGGCTCGGGGATAGGGTGGGAGCAGTGGTTCTGGGATAGGGGCTGTGCGACTCGTTTTAGGGAAGGGACTGAAGATTAGCCCCGGGACGAGGCTGGAATACACCGGGGGACCAGGAGGTGTATATCAGGGTCAGAGCCGTCGTGGGGAGGACGGGGCCGATTGTGGTGTAGACGGCCCGGAGTGTTGGTTACGAGTGAGGCTGGATGTTGTAGAAGGACAAGGGCGGGATAGTACGTCAGGAGAAGGGCAGTGTGATGGGTGAGGACAAGGGCGAGTAGTTGTCCAAGGCTGGTGTCATAAGCGAGGAAAGGATGTTGGTCAGGGAGGAGCTCGGGACCAGGCATTGTGGGCAGACGCTTAGGCAGTATCGTGGGGTGAGAGAAACGGGTGTTTACAATGACAGGGGTTCATTGTGGGCGAGGTGAAGTGCGGGATGGTTGGTGAGGACTGAAGCAGGACTGAGGATGAAAATTGGAGTGAGATTTTGGGGTGAGGAATGGAGCCGGATGGTTGGTGAGGACAGGGACAACACTGTGGATGAGGATAGATGTACAGTCGTAGCTGGTGAGGGGAGAGGGACAAGGGCCGGGGGAGCGAGTGTGGGCGCCTGGAAGCTGTGGAGAGGAGAGGTGAAAGGTTTTTGGAACGGGGTTTGGAATGTGTGAGGCGGGCCTGAGGAGAGGGCTGAGTGAGAGTTCTTGCTAGGATATTAGGTATGGTGTTTTGTGAGAGCCTGGTAAGTGAGAGTACAACGTACAGGCTGGGTGTACATTGGCGGTGATGGAGGACTTCTCTGAGGGAGGAGCTACATGGTAGTGTAAGGATAGTGCTGGAAAACTCGCTCACGGCCATGACGGAGATCAAGTAAGTTTGGCCGCGGGGGTTGTAGGGTGGGACAGAGACGGTGGCGAGACGTCTCGGTGCAGAAGGACATCGATGGGGAGGTGGGGCTCAGGATTGGCAACACAGAGGTGGCGAGGATTAGAGTGGGGACGTTGGGGAGGGGTTAAGGGTGAAACTAAGATGACTCCTGGACAATGCTGGATGATACTGGACACGGCAAATGTTGACGAAGGGAAAGAAAATTCTTTAAGTGGCCACAATGAAGAGAGAGAAGGAAGATATGCCTGTGATGTGCAGCGATGCTGACAACTAGTTATGCACAAGCCCTCCCTCCCTCCCGGGATTAAATCCTGCGAGGGCTCTTGGCCCCCACTCAATCCGGCTGTTCGTCCTCAACTCTGCACTGGTCGATATATTTGTGTGTGTGTGTGTGCATTTCAACAATTCTTACCAACCTGTTAACAAAACAGTCACCCTCTTTCTTGATGAATTAAACATAATATCAATAATATCCATTTCAGCAATCATGCCACATTTCATCCTACGTAAGGTTTTCACCACTTCTCTCTTCACCAAACTACTCTCCCTGACTCTCTCACTTCGCACACCACCTCGACCCGAACACCCTACATCTGCCACCCAATCATCAGGCAAAGACAACAGGCCTTCAGAATACTCCCTCCATCTCCTCCTCACTTCATCACAACCTGTCACCACATCCCCTTTGTCCCCTTCACTAATGTTCCTATCTGTTTTCTTATTATTCGTACATTATTAATCTTCTTCCAAACCATCTTAATCTCCCTAAACTTTTGAGACACTTAAT
Source organism: Panulirus ornatus (assembly GCF_036320965.1). Lineage (NCBI taxonomy): Eukaryota > Metazoa > Arthropoda > Malacostraca > Decapoda > Palinuridae > Panulirus > Panulirus ornatus. Next base: position 9,678,074 of record NC_092260.1, read on the forward strand.
CACCCCAACTCTCATTTGCCACTTTTTTCAACCCCTGCACCTTCCTTTTGACCTCCTGCCGCTTTCTCTTATACATCTCCATTCATTTGCACTCCATCCCTGTTAGTACCTCCCAAACGCCTCCATTTTCTCTTTCACGAGCAAGAAGCTTGCCTTCTTCACCCCACCATTTATTACTCTTTCGGATCTGCTCACCTCCTAAGAGAGATATTTGTTCAATAAGTATTCCTGGTAAGTTGTAAGGAAGGGTATTGATTGAGAGGGTGAAGGCATGTATAGAACATCAGACTGGGGAGGAGCAGTGTGGTTTCAGAATTGGTAGATGATGTGTGGATCAGGTGTTTGCTTTAAGGAAATATTTAGAAAGACAGATGGATTTGTTTGTGGCATTTATGAAACTAGGGAAGGCATATGATGAGGTCGAAAGAGATGCTTTGTGGACAGTCTTAATGATATTTGGTGTCGGAAGTAAGCTACGAGAAGCAGTGAGTTTTTATCAATGGTGTAAGACTTATGTGCGAGTTGGAAGAGAGGAAAGTGAATGATTTCAAGAGAAGGTTGGTCTGCGACAGGGATGTGTAACGTTGCCTTGGTTGTTTAATTTGTTTATGGATGAGGTGGTGTTTGTTGCTGTCAGTAGACTGAATTATGGCTTATAAAACGTCCGGGATAAACCATGAAAAGGTCTATGGGGCCTGGAAGTAGAGAGGGAACTGTTGGGGGGACCAAATTAGAGATGGAAAAATGAGGAGAAAAATTTTGAGTGGCAGAGGCCTGAACATGCAAAAGTGTGAAAGGCGCGCATGGGACAGAGTGAATTGGAACGATGTGATAAACATGGGTCGTGTACTGTCATTGGACTGAACCGGGACATATGAAGCAGCCATGGGAAACCATGGAAAGGTCTGTGGGGCCTGGATATGGATAGTGGTTTCTCTGCATTGCACATAGCAGCTAGAGAATGGCTGTGAGCAAATACTTTAAGTCACAGATGGAGACGAGGGTTAGACATACCCAGTTATGTAGACGAGAATGTGTGACTGGAACGGATGTTAGGGCATCGTTGTAGACGAGACAGGAGATGCAAGATTGCTATTACATCAAGACGCTTACATCATCTGAAGAGAATACCTCAAGTAACCTTTTGATGATAACCAGTTAGGGCTTGTAATGGTGGAGAAATTCCCCACGTAAGCGAGTACATCTAGTGTGGTATGGTGTTTGAAGTGAACAATGAAAGATCTCGTCAGTCGAAAGTGTTCATGTTTCATATTAACATGAAGTATCCCACACTTTACCTGCTCGGCATAATACGATGTCCAGTGTTATCTCATCTCTATTCTTTCCCTATACCTTTAATAGTCTCTCTATCAGTCAGCATATTTCGGAAGGGGATTATTTGAAAACTGTGAGAGACGATTTCCCTTTTGGGGAAGAGTGTTGAATGTTTGTTATAGGTGTTGGTTAACAGGGCGAGGATCCCATCACCAGCAGTAGGTTTGCCTTGCTCTTCAGCGACCGACCCCATCAGACGATCTCAGCTCTGACGCTGTCGGGTCAGCCCAGGTGAGAGCAGTGACGATGGCGGGTGGGCCGGGGCCTTCACGAGGGTGGGTTCAGAGCTGTGGCTGCGCTCAGTAGGCCTAGCTTCGTGAGAGCGACCCCTTGGTGATGGAGGGCCGGCCTGGGGACGGTGAATTGAGAGAGGGATATCCCACACCTGTAGTGTACATCAGACTTGAACTCTGCCGTGCAGGCCTGTCATACTGTTCCGTCGAACGCCTGTCCTGACACACCGTTGACACCTGTCCTTGGCACCCCCTACCCTCCCTCCCACACCTCCCATGGCAGTCCATTCACATCTCCCTTGTCAACTACCCGCTCTCGCCCCTCCCAACAGTCCCTGATACTCCCCTTACCATCAGCCCAGGCAACTCTTCCACACTTGCCCCTGACACCCTCTCCCTCATCTAACCTGGAACCCCCTCCCATACCAGCCCTGGTACCCCTCCCACATCAGCTGAAGTACCCCTCTCACACCTGCCTTGGTACCCCTCCCACACTAGTCTTAGTACCCCTTCCACACTAGCCCAAGTTCCCCTCCCACACCATCCCAAGTACCCCTCCCACACCAGCTCTGGTACCCCTCCCAATCCAGCCCTGGTACCCTTCCCACACCAGCCCTGGTACCTCTCCCACACCTACCCTGGTACCCTCCTCCCCTACCCCTGCTCTTGACCCTTTCTACCCTCCTGCTCTGGGAACCCCACACCTACGTTGGCATCCCTCTCCACCAGGAGTTCCCTCTACACCTCCCCTGGCATCCTCACACCCCTTCCCCACCTGCCATGGCTTTTTCCCCCACACTTGCCCTGGCACCCTCCCACACCCGTTCTGGCACAACCTCCCACACCTGCTTCTGGGGTTCAGTCCCCAGTCTGTGGTGGCACCTCCCACCCACTCTTACCCACTCTCTTCCATATATTTGAGAATTTCCAAGCATTTCTGCCTTAGTCATATTTCTCTCATCTGTCCCGCGTCTCCCTAACGACTTAGCCCATGGGCCGCGATCCTCTACCATTCTGGGTAAAGGGGCAACACAAGGCTTTAGTCCCGTCTCGAGATACAAGGGTAAGAGAGCCATAGTAAAGTATACGTAAGGAAAGGTAAGGTCTCAGACCGAGTTGTGGAAACAGAGGACCACGGAAACCAGACCAAGTTGTAGAAGACCCCCGAAACCATGGTAAGGCTTACCTGAGGTATTCCCGCCACATTTTTCTCAGAATTCTCCACCCACATCTGTCCTGCCCACCTGCTCCACACACTTGCCCTGGCATTCCTTCCCACACTCACCATAGAGCCCCTTCCCATGGCTACCATGAGATAACGCCTACCTCCACACCTCCTCCTATACTCTAGTACTACCCCCTCCCATATATATATATATATATATATATATATATATATATATATATATATATATATATATATATATATATATATATATATATACACAGTAAGAAATGAAAGGGTAAGAGAGATGTGTGGTAATAAAAAGAGTGTGGTTGAGAGAGCAGATTAGGGTGTATTGAAATGGTTTGGTCACATGGAGAGAATGAGTGAGGAAAGATTGACAAAGAGGATACATGTGTCAGAGGTTGAGGGAACGAGGAGAAGTGGGAGACCCAATTGGAGGTGGAAAGATGGAGTGAAAAAGATTTTAAGCGATCGGGGCCTGAACATTCAGGAGGGTGTAAGGCGTGCAAGGAATAGAGTGAATTGAAACGATGTGGTATAACGGGGTCGACGTGCTGTCATATATATATATATATATATATATATATATATATATATATATATATATATATATATGTATATGTATGTATGTATGTATGCGCGCGTGTGCGTGTGTGTGTGTGTGTAAGGTTAAGAGACGGGGCAATACTAGTGTTAACTCCCCATAACACAAATGTTGCAGCTCACACAAGCCATACCCACCACCTCACTTCCATGGCTTCCCTTTCCAGACTTACGCCCCCCCCCCCCCCCCCCCCCGCAAACACACGCGCGCACACACACACACACACACACACACACACAC
>NC_092260.1:9686674-9689174 GCF_036320965.1 Panulirus ornatus
CGTGTCTCGATTAAGCAAAGACTAAATACCGGCTTGTCCCTCATCTCCTGATTATTGATGGGATTAACGACTCGGGAGTTAATGAACTGGAGATTACCTACGACATTACCTGGTGTCCGGCAGCCCAAGCACGGAGCTGCCGTGCTCAGCCGTGGAGGAGGTGCAGCTGTCACCCTGGGTGAAGGAACACTGAGGGCAGGCCTGGGAGGACGATGTCACGTCACCAGGGAAGTAAGAGAAAGGTTTTGCTGGATTTGAGATGTTTTGGGAGTCTTCATGATGTGTGCAGGTCTCTGGTCAGGATCAGAAAGAGCACAAGTCTGTGGAGAGGATCAGAAAGACCATAGGAAGTCTGTGGAGAGGATCAGAAAAAACACAAAAGGTCTGTGGAGAGGATCAGAAAGACCACAGAAGGTCTGTGGAGAGGATCAGAAAGACCACAGAAGGTCTGTGGAGAGGATCAGGAAAAACACAAAAGGTCTGTGGAGAGGATCAGAAAGAACACAGAAGGTCTGTGGAGAGGATCAGAAAGACCACAGAAGGTCTGTGGAGAGGATCAGGAAAAACACAAAAGGTCTGTGGAGAGGATCAGAAAGACCACAGAAGGTCTGTGGAGAGGATCAGGAAAAACACAAAAGGTCTGTGGAGAGGATCAGAAAGAACACAGGTCTGTGGAGAGGATCAGAAAGACCACAGAAGGTCTGATGAGAAGATCAGAAAAAACACAAAAGGTCTGTGGAGAGGATCAGAAAGACCAGAGAAGGTCTGTGGAGAGGATCAGAAAAAACACAAAAGGTCTGTGGAGAGGATCAGAAAGACCAGAGAAGGTCTGTGGAGAGGATCAGAAAGACCACAGAAGGTCTGTGGAGAGGATCAGAAAAAACACAAAAGGTCTGTGGAGAGGATCAGAAAGACCACAGAAGGTCTGTGGAGAGGATCAGAAAGACCACAGAAGGTCTGTGGAGAGGATCAGAAAGAACACAGAGGGTCTGTGGAGAGGATCAGGAAGAACACAGAAGGTCTGTGGAGAGGATCAGAAAGACCACAGAAGGTCTGATGAGATCAGAAAAAACACAAAAGGTCTGTGGAGAGGATCAGAAAGATCACAGAAGGTCTGTGAAGAGGATCAGAAAAGAACACAAAAGGTCTGTGGAGAGGATCAGAAAGACCACAGAAGGTCTGTGGAGAGGATCAGAAAGAACACAGAAGGTCTGTGGAGAGGATCAGAAAGACCACAGAAGGTCTGTGGAGAGGATCAGGAAAAACACAAAAGGTCTGTGGAGAGGATCAGAAAGACCACAGGAGGTTTGTGGAGAGGATCAGAAAGACCACAGGTCTGTGGAGAGGATCAGAAAGACCACAGAAGGTCTGTGGAGAGGATCAGAGAGATCACAGAAGGTCTGTGGAGAGGATCAGAAAGACCACAGAAGGTCTGTGGAGAGGATCAGAAAGACCACAGAAGGTCTGTGGAGACGATCAGAAAAAACACAAAAGGTCTGTGGAGAGGATCAGAAAAAAACACAAAAGGTCTGTGGAGAGGATCAGAAAGACCACAGAAGGTCTGTGGAGAGGATCAGAAAGATCACAGAAGGTCTGTGGAGAGGATCAGAAAGACCACAGAAGGTCTGTGGAGAGGATCAGAAAGACCACAGAAGGTCTGTGGAGAGGATCAGAAATAACACAAAGTCTGTGGAGAGGATCAGAAAGAACACAGAAGGTCTGTGGAGAGGATCAGAAAGACCACAGGTCTGTGGAGAGGATCAGAAAGACCACAGAAGGTCTGTGGAGAGGATCAGAAAGATCACAGAAGGTCTGTGGAGAGGATCAGAAAGACCAAAGAAGGTCTGTGGAGAGGATCAGAAAGACCATAGACATCAGAATATAATTATCTGGTTGAAGACGACAGAGCCTTTGGTCGTCGCCTTGAAGGGCGGCCAAAACTGCTGGTGCATTAACCACTCTTGTTATTGACGATCTTGATAGAGTTACCAGTGTTAAAGTAATGGGATATTGATATGTAACTTGTCTTTAATATGTTCTATAGATAAGCTTCCGTGGTGCGGTGGTTAGGGTCGGGAGATACGAATCACGCGGGCTCGTGTTTCAGGTCCCAAACCGGGTCATCTGGTCACGCTCAATCCAGATGTTCATTTTGACCGAGACATTATATGTATATATATATATATATATATATATATATATATATATATATATATATATATATATATATATATATATATGTATATATATATATATATATATATATATATATATATATATATATATGTATATATATATATATATATATATATATATATATATATATATATATATATATATATATATATATATATATCCTGGCCTTAGCTAGGTACCCATTTTATCGACCAACCTTTAGGGGTGGATGAATAGCAAGGTTGACTGTGCACCGACTCCTGCGACCAAGTTTCGAACCCGTGAATGCGTCACGATCAAGAACGCTAACCTCTATACTACGGGA
>NC_092260.1:9694174-9771674 GCF_036320965.1 Panulirus ornatus
AGCCCAATGATCTCCCCCATCCCCAGACGTGTACACTCCCCACCCACCACAACCCACTCATTCCATGACTCCTACCATACTGATGGCTCCTCCAGGCTCCAGAACCCACCACTGTAGTCTGATGTTGCCACAGGCTCATCGCCGACACTCTCATGTTCCTTCGTCACTAGAAATCCACAATTAACACAGTTCTTTCTTCAGTGAAGCCCCGCGCCATCATCACACTCTCCCGTCACCAGATCCCAGTCTCCACCAGGAAGTACAATGACTAGAACCACACCACCAGTACACTACCCAGTCTCCGGGCCAGCAGAACCACACTGCCAGTACGCTACCCAGTCACCGGGCCAGCAGAACCACACCACCAGTACACTACCCAGTCACCGGGCCAGTAGAACCACACTGCCAGTACAGTACCCAGTCACCGTGCCAGCAGAACCACACCACCAGTACACTACCCAGTCACCGGGCCAGTAGAACCACACTGCCAGTACACTACCCAGTCACCGGGCCAGCAGAACCACACCACCAGTACACTACCCAGTCACCGGGCAGCAGAACCACACTGCCAGTACACTACCCAGTCACCGGGCCAGCAGAACCACACCACCAGTACACTACTCAGTCACCGGGGCAGCAGAACCACACCGCCAGTACACTACCCAGTCACCGGGGCAGTAGAACCACACTGCCAGTACACTACCCAGTCACCGTGCCAGCAGAACCACACCACCAGTACACTACCCAGTCACCGTGGCAGTAGAACCACACTGCCAGTACACTACCCAGTCACCGGGGCAGCAGAACCACACTGCCAGTACAGTACCCAGTCGTGTATTCAAGGTGGAGACGTACAAGGGAACTGTAAAGGGTGAGGATTAGTTTCTCAGGCTTGAACTCCTTACGTTACACATCCAATCCAAGAATATTCTTCGCCTCTTCTACTGTTTCCGTGCGCTGCTTCCTTGGCTTGAGGTCATCACAGATTATTACACCCATTATTCCTCATGTACCTTCCCGGCACTAATGAAGTCGTACTGTAGGCTTGTCCTCACGTTATAACTGCAGACGTGTACAATTTTGCACTTATCGACACTGGCATACATTTTCCGGCCGTTAGCACGGTCTGTATTTTAATTTGTCTATGTCATGTTGCAGCTGTTTAGAAGGTCATTCATTTTCTGTTGTCGCTTCATCTCCCAGCTTAATATCGTTTGCGAATTTCGATATCTCGCAACGCATTCCGTTATCAGTGTTTATAACATGTATGAGGGAGAGACGCAAGGTATTGGGTCAACCATATTAAGGCTCGGCCATCACTTCTCTTCATCTACAACCAGTTAACCAAGTCTCTGTCCACCTATGAATACTGTCCACTCTACACCACATGACTTAACCTCTTCCCTCTCATCACTGATGCCGGAGTTCAGCGAATGTTTTCTGAAAATCCTGAATAGATGACATCAGCTGCTCTACATAAATCACAGATGTTGATCACGTGAGAGGAAATCAGACAAAATTTGTCGGATGTGTGAGATTTATTGATGGGTGATAACATGTGTGAGCGGCAGCACGGACTGGGGTGTATCTCCCTTTCCCAGGATCACCACTTTAACCTGTGATCTTCGTAATGGTTTTGAAAAAGTTGTCTCGAACGATCGTTTTCATGCGTTTACCAAGTACGGACGTTGGGCTGACGGGGTGGTAATTTCCGGGCCGTGATTGAATACCTTTTGTTTTTGTGAATATCGGTGTTGCAGTGGCAGACTTCCGGTCCTCTGGAACCTTTCCAGAGGGAAATGATTTACTGGAAGCAGCTGTCCAGAGCTTGACTCTTTAGTTTTTTGGCTCCTTTTTTCTTCATTGTCCTCATATGAAATTCATCAGGGGTTGCTGTGCTAGTTAAGTTTCATCGGTGAGAGTCTATCTAGAACATATGTATCAATATATTGGAGATTGCTTTCCTCTCCTAGCAGTGCGACTTGATGTGGGACATGAGCTGTGTCTTCACTGGTGAATGCAGATGAAAGGCAATCATTGTGGGTGTTTTGTTTTGGCTTCTTCGTCTTAACAGTGACACGGTTTTTTCCGAAAATAATGAATCGGTTGATCGGCAAATGATTTTTGGCATAACTTAAAATCTTTAAGGTTTTTCTTTCTACATTTACCACTATACACTTCATATTGATCCTCACTTTGTCTCTTAGCTATTTTTTCACTGACGTACTATACTCTTTTGAGATCATAACTCTACCTCTGATGAGATCGAATGAGTATTGAAGTTGTTAGAAAAACATGATATTGAAGGGACTTTATTCATAGAAAGCGTATGTTCCTGATAAAGTCTACCCATATGTGCTGTAGGATAGTGCAGAAACACTACACAGACTGCTCCAAATGTCATTCAAGAAATCGCTGGAAACGGATGTCTCTCCGAAGGAGTGGAGGAGAGCAAATGCAGTACCTGTTTGGAAGAAAAAGGAGATCGAGAAACTACGCTGTACTAATGCCTGTTATCTTGGACGTGTTTGGTATGTCGAGAGTCGGTGGATGTAATCACCCAGCTGATAGATGATTGGCTGCAGGAAGCTCCCTAAGTGAGAAGCAACATAGTAGAGGTCATCCTTAGCAAATCTTGTAGACTTCTCTGATATGTGAGCTCTGTATTACATGAAAGACGAGGGTGTGAGTTATATGATCTTGAACTGCTACATGGCATGTGACTCTGTTTCATACTCGATTTTCGGTAACGAAGCTGGATTTTGATGATGGAATTTCATCTTTAGTGGAAGGGAACAGAGGACACATGCCAGAAGTCTCTTTTCCAGGTGGGATTACGTTACTAGTGGCGTGTCTCAGGGATGGGCCTTGGGACTGCTGGTATTCTTGATCTGTTTCAGTGATGTCGGGAAGGACTGGCATGCTTAGGACGATGCTATAGACATATGAGAGTGGCAAAGGATAAAGAAGATTGTATCACTTTACAAAGGGACTTAGACAATATCCTGAGCTGGTCAGGTACACACATGGGTAATGGAGTTCACCCTAATGCAGATCACTGAAGATGGGACATTGTAGGACTGTATTAGGCTACAGTCTGGCGGGAAGTAGGATACGTGAGTATGTAGGGGAAGGGGACGTGTGGTATGACCCTGTAACCAAATAGCACTATCAAGGGTGGCAAGCTATCTGCTGCTTAATATTTGTATTGCGTTTAAGTGCACGGGGTAAGGAAATGTTCCACTAACCATATAGAACTTTCATTAGACGTAAGATATAGAGCTCAAGCTTGGTTACCTCACTTGTAGGAACATTATATAAGTGTTGTGAGGTACGTCTGAGGCACTACACAGATGACACCAACCACTGCACCTTGCTGCCTCAGTCTTGGGCCGACCAAACACTCCTACCGAGCAAGACAAGTGAGCATTGCCATCAGAACTCACCCTCAGCCACGCCCATTATGTTAACGTTCACCGTACTCTGACTGAAGACAAGATATCTAAAATGGCATTTCGCTGGACTCCGATTGGAAGAGGACCAGCAGACAGACCTAGACAGAGATGGAAAGAGAACATCCAGCAATATCTTCACGAATTGGAAGATCGGATAGAGTGCGGACAGATGGAATTTTCCCAGACTGAGTGAGTGGTAGAGGCTCTTCACTATCAGGCTGAGAACCTACCTGGGAGCGAAAGAAAATAATGTGAATATAATGAATAGAATTGAATACTGTTTCGTTAATAAAGGTCCAGTTGTTTCCCACAAAATGAACATTTTATTTTAAAATCATTTTTTTTTTTTTTTTTTTTAGCTAATATTCACTTGGCGGGAAGGTATCAAGACGCTTTCTGACCTGGAACTCTTTCCGCGTCCTGGGTAGATCCTTCTTCTGCCTCCAGAGCCGTCCTGGCCGACAGCATTACTGACGCCAGTCATCATCGCCACGATAAACAAGGGTCAGCGCCGCAGGTGACGACGGGAGATATATTGCTGGGTAATAGCATGTGTCAACGACAACGCGACCTGGGCGAGTGGACGCTGCCCTACCTGTGTCCCGGCCCACACCTGCCTCACCCACCTGTGTCACACACCTGCCTCACCCACCAGGACACCCACCTGTGTCCCGGCCCACACCTGCCTCACCCACCAGGACACCCACCTGTGTCCCGGCCCACACCTGCCTCACTCACCAGGACACCCACCTGTGTCACACACCTGCCTCACCCACCAGGACACCCACCTGTGTCCCGGCCCACACCTGCCTCACCCACCAGGACACCCACCTGTGTCCCGGCCCACACCTGCCTCACCCACCAGGACACCCACCTGTGTCACACACCTGCCTCACCCACCAGAACACCCACTTGTGTCACACACCTGCCTCACCCACCAGAACACCCACCTGTGTCACACACCTGCCTCACCCACCAGGACACCCACCTGTGTCACACACCTGCCTCACCCACCGGGACACCCACCTGTGTCACACACCTGCCTCACCCACCAGAACACCCACCTGTGTCCCGGCCCACACCTGCCTCACCCACCAGGACACCCACCTGTGTCACACACCTGCCTCACTCTCCACGACACCCACCTGTGTCCCGGCCCACACCTGCCTCACCCACCAGGACACCCATCTGTGTCACACACCTGCCTCACCCACCTGTGTCACACACCTGTCTCACCCACCAGGACACCCACCTGTGTCCTACCACACTTGCATCACTCATGAGAGTACACCTACCATTGTCCCAATCCATCCCAGCCTCTCCAGTACACACCCACCTGCCTTTCCTTCCTGCGTCATCCCCAGTCCTGATTCGAATGAGGAACATTCTTGAGTTTGTGACTGAGTTTAGAAGAGTGTGTGACAGGAAGAAGATGAGAGGAATGTTAATTAAAAGGAAAGTGATTAGATTTAGCAGGGTTGAAGGACAGGTTAGTTGGGGGTGGAGTTTGAATGGAGAAAAATGAGAGGAAGTGAAGTGTTTCAGATACCTGGGAGTGGACATGGTAGCGAATGGAGCCATAGGCGCGGGTGGGTGAGGAGGCGAAGGTTCTGGAAGCGACGAGGATTGTAAGAAAAGAGAGAACGTTATCTTGGAGGGCAGAAATGAATATGCGAAGGCAGAGTAGTCCCAACAATATTACAGGGTAGGGAGGCTATGAAGAGGAGGGTGGATGTGTTGGAAATGAAATGTTTGAGGATAATATGTGGTGTGAGGTGGTTTGATCGAATAAGTAATGAAAGGGTAAGAGAGAGGTGTGATGATAAAAGGAGTGTGGTTGAGAGAGGTGAAGAGGGTGTGCTGAAATGGTTTGGTTATTTGAAGAGAATGAGCGAGGAAAGGATGATGAAGAGAATATATATGTCAGAAGTAGAGGGAACAAGAAGACGGGGAGATCAAATTGTAAGTGGAAGGATGGAGTGAACAAGAATTTTGGCGATGGGGTCTTTAACATGCAGGAGGGCGAAAGGCATTCATAGGACAGAGTGAATTGGAACGATGTTGTATACAGGGGTCGGCGTGCTGTCAACAGACTAGGCGTGGGGAATGTGAAGCGTCCCTGGTCAACGATGGAACCTTGAGTGGCCCGGTTCTGGATAGGGTGCCATGTTTTCTGTGCATCTACACATGACTGCTGGAGAATGGATCTGAGCTAATGCGCCCTTTCTTCGTCTGTTCCTGGCGCTACCTCGCTAACGCGGGAAACGGCGATCACATATGGTGACTGAGTTTGGAAGAGGGTGTGAAAGGAGAAAATTGAGAGTAAATGTGAACAAAAGCAAGGTTCTTAGGTTCAGCACGGTTAAGGGACAAGGAGAAGCGAGAGACCAAATTGGAGGTAGAAAGATGGAGTGAAAAAGATTTTGAGCCATCGGGGTCTGAACGTGCAAGAGGGTGAAAGGCGTGCACGGAAGAGAGTGAATTGGAACAATGTAGTATACTGGAGTCGACGTGCCGTCAGTGGTCTGAGCCAGGGGACGTGAAACTTCCGGGGTAAACCATGATAAGGTCTGTGGGGCCTGGATGTTGATAGAGAGCTGTGGTTTCGGTGTATTACACCTGACAGCTAGAGACTGTGTATATATATATATATATATATATATATATATATATATATATATATATATATATATATATATATATATATATATATATATATATATATATATATATATATATATATATATATATATATATATATATATATATATATATATATATATATATATATATATTATATATATATATATATATATATATATATATATATATATATATATATATATATATATATATATTCCTTTGAGTCCACGGGGAAAATGAAACACGATAAGTTCCCAAGTGCACTTTCGTGTAATAATCGCATCATCGGGAGAGACACAGACAGACAACGCGCGTGTCATAAACTTATTTTGTGGACAAGAAAGTGATTTTTTTTACAAATTCTATCAACAATATAGTCATCCAATTTGAACAGACCTTCACTGATATTAAGATTATAATTCTTTGTGTAAATACACAAAGGAGATGGGAGCCTCCCGATATTGATTCGTGGGATTCGAGTCAACTCTCGGTAAAGGGGTCACCAGAGGAAGTCTCTTAGAAAAAGATATTTTCGGGAGAGTTTTAGACCACTGGGAAGCGCCGACTCTCTCTCTCTCTCTCTCTCTCTCTCTCTCTCTCTCTCTCTCTCTCTCTCTCTCTCTCTCTCCCCCGAGTTGAAAGTGCTCCGAATGGAATCATTATCATAATGATGATGATGATGATTATGATAATGATAATAATGATAATTTCAGGGGTAAGAACATAGTCGCAGTTCAGACTTCAGGTGTGTCATCGAGCGATCACACACACACACACACCTGAAAAATATTACAGGTGTCGGCACGCGAACATACAGAACACCACCTCACGTACAATACTGGTTACTTGTGTTGTATCTTAGGAAAGCAGGACTGAATCTCTGGCAGTGTGTGCTGTGTTAGCACCGAGCAGCTGTGTTGTAAACCTTTGTCTGCATGTGCTGTGTTAGCCCCGAGCAGCTGTGTTGTAAACCTTTGTCTGCATGTGCTGTGTTAGCCCCGAGCAGCTGTGTTGTAAACCTTTGACTGCATGTGCTGTGTTAGCCCCGAGCAGCTGTGCTGTGAATCTCTGGCAACTGTGATATTAGCAGCGATCCGCCGGTGACAGGTGAACGCTAATATATCAAGGCGCCAGAGTTACGTACGTGTCGACCATCAACATGGGCAGTGTTCTGCATCAACACGGGGTCTTAAACCTTATCAGGGAAATGTGATCAAAACGACCGGCATCGTAATGTTATATTTGTGACCATCTACATTCATGGATATGATGCCAAAGTGACGATGGATGGCATCTTATTACTGTAGTAATAGATTTGCCTGACGGTGAGACCAAGACACAACACACACACACACACACACACACACACACACACACACACAAACACACACACACACACACACACACACACATGGGAAAAGAGAGAGAGTTGCTCTCAACCACCCCGTCAACTTTCCCCCTCGTCCATGGAGGCGCTGCCTCCCCTTTTCCGCTCCTCCTTTTAACTGTCCTCTTTCCTCTCCTCCGCCCCCCCTCCCCTTCCCCCGCTCCGCCCCCCCCCTTCCCCCCCGCTCTTCTCTCCCCCCCTCCCCCCTCCCTCCCCCCCTCCCCTCCCCCCTTCCTCCATTATAAGAAGTAATTGGATATCATTCTGTGGAAGGGCCGTGGCCACCCCGACAATTACAGCTATATTGAGGTGCTTAAAGATTCTAACTAGGGCCAGCCTGCCAATGGGACAGGGCGGCGTTGGGCAGCCCTAACTCGGGCGCGCGTTAAGATTCATAACACGGTCCATTTTGATAGGAATCTCGCCCGGAGTGGAGGAAAGCACTCGCACTGCCTTGAGTGTATGCTGGGGGGGGGGGAAAATCTGCTTCGGTTGGCTGGGCATTGATCAGCTGAAGCTAATGCCAAGTTCTGACAAGTTTATATTTTTCTCAACGGTCACTGATGGCGGACCTGATGTATTTAACTAATGTTTAACGATTATACTCGGCCAATGATAAGGTTAACTTCTGTCCTTGCCCAGATCGGAGGTAGTCTGTTTTAACGAACGTTGATAAAAGTGAACAAACTCCACTGAAACATTCTGGGATTGCTCCCAACACTCGCCTATTCTTCCCTTACGTCAGATCGCCTCTAATCCGCCGACTTTGGATCAAACGATGCTCAGATTAGCTTAGTGTCAATGAGAATCATAAACGAATCAAGCACGTATTCATAAGCGACTCAAACTGACATCACTCTTGCCATCTTATGGGCACCGAACTAACATGCACTTTTTGAATCTGTTTTCGGGACCATTTGGGCTATTTCGTTCTCTAGTAAGTCATAGCGTAATCTCTAAGGTACTAGATGAAAAGATAGTTTGAGTTTAGAGTTTGAAATGTAAAGAAAGACGACTATTGAGGAGAAATAAGAGAGAAAATGGCAAGTGTTTGGTTATATTGTTGTGGTAATGAGCGGACTGGGGCAGGTTAGGGTCCCTGGGCGGCCATTGCATCAGCCCCTCCCTCCCTGTCCGACTCCCCAGCACACACACACACACACACACACACACACACACACACAAGTATATTATAATTCTTATGAGCGATGAACTTCATACATCACCTCACCAGCACAGATGCCGACGGTGTAAAGTTGCGGGTTATAATGTTGCTTGTGAAAAATGGTGTAACAGAGGAATACTCAACCTATTTCTTGATTCACTGCATATATATATATATATATATATATATATATATATATATATATATATATATATATATATATATATATATATATATTGGAAAGGATCACAATTTTGCGCGTGATCAAGTATATTCCTGAGTCCACGGGGAAAATGAAACACGATGAGTTCCCAAGTGCACTTTCGTGTAATAATCACATCATCAGGGGAGATACAAGAAAGAAATATGACAGTCAGTAACATTATGGCATCCTAGCTACGTCTCTTCGTTGTATATCAACTAACTGTTATATTTCTTTCTTGTATCTCCCCTGAAGATGTGATTATTGCACGAAAGTGCACTTGGGAACTTATCGTGTTTCATTTTCCCCGTGGACTCATAGGAATATAAATATATGTGTTTGTGTGTGTGTGTGTGAGTGTGTGTGTGTGTGTGTCGATTTATTTACACTTGTATTTCCTTATATATATATATATATATATATATATATATATATATATATATATATATATATATATATATATATATATATATATATATATATATACGCCATTTTGATAAAAAGCGATTGTGTTTTGTATTAACAAATTTCTTGGACTATTAAAACAGATTCCCAGATTACAAAGCAACATCCCTTACGTCAGTGTTGGACTGAATTTCTAGATGGATTAAAATAAGTTTTTGGTGGTCTGAAATTTGGACAGAAGCAATGATTTTTCCAAAACCTTTTCATAAACTCCCTGCTTATGGCGCTAACACAGCACTGAGAGTCCAAGCCACAGACTCATGCTGTGAGATCAGAAATGGTGATGTGAGTGCTCGCGCTCTGGTCACCATTTCTGGGTTCGCTGTTGAACTGGTTAAAGACTGTGGTGTGATCCTAGCACAAAATGTTGCGATTCTTGAACACGACGGTGCGATCCTTGAACGCGAACTACCGTTACGATTTTTCTGTGAGCACCTAGGCACGACCTTTG
The DNA here is from genome assembly GCF_036320965.1 of Panulirus ornatus. Lineage (NCBI taxonomy): Eukaryota > Metazoa > Arthropoda > Malacostraca > Decapoda > Palinuridae > Panulirus > Panulirus ornatus. Next base: position 9,703,943 of record NC_092260.1, read on the forward strand.
GTCATGACCGTACGACTCCCATGTATGGTGATGGCTCGTCCTCTGGCCTGCTCATTACAGGCCAGGGGTCACAGTATCCTTAGGGTCGTGCCGTCGTGGAGCAGGGTCGCACCGTCTTGCTGGAGTGGTACAGTATTCTCTGTAAGGGTGGTGTAGGCAGGTACACTACTTCATCTCCACAAGCTGTACATATTTATTCATATATAGGTCTACATAAAGTTAGGTCTGTTCATAAGCACAATAACGAAGACTCATTAAGAGCCACTGTCGTCTGCAAACCTTTCAATTAACCTCGTCTTGCACGAACTTTGTCCTGCCAATTTAGTCCATGGGTTGTCTATTGGCAGATAATCTGTTGGTAATATCTGTAAATCAGATCTGGCCATGGTAACCGGGTTCTTAGAACCAGTCATGTGTGAGGACATTTTTGTATCCCTGCGACACACGAGGTTGAGTTACAGGGACAGTGCAATGACTCACACGTCATGAGTAACTCTGTACGTGATCTGGGTATAGGAGTTACTGGGCTCTTGGTTATAGGTCCTGCTTTTTGTGCACGTAAAATGTACGACTGTATATCTCTCACTATATGAAGAGATAAGTATTATATTTAACATATTTTCTGATAAGGTTTATATGATAAATTAATCATTATACATTTACTGGACAATGACTCGTTATCATATTTATGTTAAGATTTGATATTTGTAAATGAATAGATTAATTCAGAGCCATTGTTCTCTTATCTGTATATTTTAAACAAATGAGACAAGATCGGGCGGATCTCTTCTTATCTATCTGTCTGTAACGACAGATAGATAAAAGAACTAGAATATTGGGTAGAATATTATATATATATATATATATATATATTTTTTTTTTTTTTTTTTTTTTTTTTTTTTTTTTTTTTTATACTTTGTCGCTGTCTCCCGCGTCTGCGAGGTAGCGCAAGGAAACAGACGAAAGAAATGGCCCAACCCCCCCCCCCATACACATGTACATACACCTGTCCACACACGTGTATACATACCTACACAGCTTTCCATGGTCCACCCCAGACGCCTCACATGCCTTGATTCACTCCACTGACAGCACGTCAACCCCTGTATACCACATCGCTCCAATTCACTCTATTCCTTGCCCTCCTTACACCCTCCTGCATGTTCAGGCCCCGATCACACAAAATCTTTTTCACTCCATCTTTCCACCTCCAATTTGGTCTCCCTCTTCTCCTCGTTCCCTCCACCTCCGACACATATATCCTCTTGGTCAATCTTTCCTCACTCATTCTCTCCATGTGCCCAAACCATTTCAAAACACCCTCTTCTGCTCTCTCAACCACGCTCTTTTTATTTCCACACATCTCTCTTACCCTTACGTTACTTACTCGATCAAACCACCTCACACCACACATTGTCCTCAAACATCTCATTTCCAGCACATCCATCCTCCTGCGCACAACTCTATCCATAGCCCACGCCTCGCAACCATACAACATTGTTGGAACCACTATTCCTTCAAACATACCCATTTTTGCTTTCCGAGATAATGTTCTCGACTTCCACACATTTTTCAAGGCTCCCAAAATTTTCGCCCCCTCCCCCACCCTATGATCCACTTCCGCTTCCATGGTTCCATCCGCTGACAGATCCACTCCCAGATATCTAAAACACTTCACTTCCTCCAGTTTTTCTCCATTCAAACTTACCTCCCAATTGACTTGACCCTCAACCCTACTGTACCTAATAACCTTGCTCTTATTCACATTTACTCTTAACTTTCTTCTTCCACACACTTTACCAAACTCAGTCACCAGCTTCTGCAGTTTCTCACATGAATCAGCCACCAGCGCTGTATCATCAGCGAACAACAACTGACTCACTTCCCAGGCTCTCTCATCCCCAACAGACTTCATACTTGCCCCTCTTTCCAGGACTCTTGCATTCACCTCCCTAACAACCCCATCCATAAACAAATTATATATATATATATATATATATATATATATACAATGATTTAGGTACAAGAAGTGCATTGTAATATTATTCCACAGTCTAACTCATATATAGAAAGCAGGAGTTGACACAATGTCTCTTCTTCTTTTCTCAGGTTTGTGTGTGGATGACGCTGACTGGAACGATATAAAAGAACTGGGGAAGGGTTCAAGGTCTGCGGAGAAGTGCTGAGGGGTGTGCGGTTATACAGATGAATGGGAGGATGGTAAGCAACAGAGTTAGGTCTACAGAGAGGGACTGTCCGGAGAGATATGATATAAAGATAACATAAGGAAGGCAAAGATGGTGATGATGAGGAGGAGGAAGAGTGGTCATCATTATGACTGACTACAAGAGAGTTGATGAAGGTGGACAATTGTGTGTCCAGGTTACAGAGGATGAAAGATGTGAAGAAGAGATCGCATTATGGATCAGGATGTCGAGGCAAGCGTTCGCTGAAAGAACGCCAGTGAGATAAACATTAATGTAACGAAGATTTTAAAGATATTGTTGTGGGGTGCAGCTTAAGGAGGCTCGGAATTATGAACTCTAAGGTGAAAAAGACATTACACTGATAGTATCTTTTGTGATGAAGATGGAAAGAAAGATGGAGAAGGTGAGACATAAGGTCAAAGACTTTTGGAAACTAGAGTTAGAATTCAGAAAGCTGTGGATGAATTGACAAAACTGACGGTGGTAATCACAAGGAAGAAGATTTGGATTGGCAACATTTTACCAGAAGATGGACTCATGAAGTACAACCAAGTGTAAGAAGGGAGAGAAGCCCTCAGGAGGGAGACCAAGGATCTGCATGTTGGTGAAGAAGGAAGAAGGATCGTTTGTGGAGACGCGACACAGAACCGTGAGGAATGGTGAGGACTGGGGGCCTTCGACCTACCGCTGGGCAGACCCCTTCACTCCAACGACAGTCCAGCAGCATTCGATGTCATATGGTAAGTTATTCTTGATTCTGAGTTCTATGTCCTTCATTGAATCACGACGCTGTTTCGAACGTACGCGAAGGTTAAGGGTATTTCTGTCTCTTGTTTAGTAACTTAGTATTCTGATGCATCTCTTCATGTAGTGCTTGAGTTACGAGTTTACACTAAGCTATGGTAATTTTCCGTTACCCTTCCGCTATTACAAACAGCCTTGTTATGATCCACTGGTCTGTTGTTGTTTGGATTCACTTTTATTTGTGTTAATTTGTATTCATGTATACTGAGCAGAAGTTTGCTGTTGTTCCCGTTTTGGACCCGAAATTAGTCCTGGGATAATTGTAAACAATATATATATATATATATATATATATATATATATATATATATATATATATATATATATATATATATATATATCTTTTAAAGATTTTTTCTTTTAAACTATTCGCCATTTCCCGCGTTAGCGAGGTAGCGCTAAGAACAGAGGACTGGGCCTTTTTTGGAATATCCTCAACTGGCCCCCTCTGTTCCTTCTTTTGGAAAATTTAAAAAAAAAAACGAGAGGGGAGGATTTCCAGCCCCCCGCTCCCTCCCCTTTTAGTCGCCTTCTACGACACGCAGGGAATACCTGGGAAGTATTCTTAATCCCCTATCCCCAGGGATAATATATATATGTATATATATATATATATATATATATATATATATATATATATATATATAATACGGTTTTTGTAACATTTTGTTACAATAAATTAACATTCATTAATGAAAATTTTTTTAAAATATCATTCACCATAAATCATCAAATACTGAGTGACACTGTTAGCAGTGTGAGTGGCAACACAACATGGTGCATAGGTGACATATGATGGGTGGCACCCTGCTTGTCCTGTTTCTTTATCTCTAATATGTACACGAATCAGTCAAACTCTCTCCAGCCTTCATGTTATTCTTCAGATCATAAGTGATAATCATAAAAGTGAATAGTATTTAGCCTCATACAGCACAAAATCCATCTCAACAATAAATGATTTCTTTCACTCTTAGTTGCTGGGACTGAAGTCTATTGAGTTGACAAATGTTTTCACAATTATAAATATTAGTCACTTATCAAATAAATACACTACCCACAGTATGTGGTATCTCAAAATAATAAAGAAAATATGGTCTATATAAAGATATTTTCCATGCACAAGTGTGTGGTGATGGTACATTTAATTCAGGTTAACCCCTAAGCAGGCATTTGAAACTGAGCTTATTGAACAATGGATGTCACTGAGCAACACATTTAAATGAGATCTGATTACAAGATTAAAAAACTACATCAGGATTCCTGGACGATAATGCCATGTGACAGGTACTTTTGTGACATTTCTGTGTATAAACTTTAATTTCTTCATTTTTCACAGTATTTTTTCAAAAAAAAAAATCAGTGATTATACTTGCTGTAAATATCCACATCTATGCCAATTTCAGATACTATCCATTAATATATGCACACAATTGTATGTTCAAAGACTTGTGAAACATATATATGTTGGTCCACAGAAGAAAGAAGTGCAAATTCTGCACATAGGTAGGCTAAAAAGACAGTGGGAAGTTATAAAGTAGACATTGCCAAACGAGTTGCTGCTGTTGTGTCCAACTTCATGATACGAACTTTAGTTCGGGGAAGGTGACGTTTCACTATAGATTCTAGAGTTTGTAGCACCCACATGTTACTTTTAGCCTTTTCATTACTTGTGAAATTTGTGTACATCTTTGCCTTTGATGGACACATCTCAATGTGATCAACCTCATTGATAGTATGAATATCCTGAAATCGCATGGCCCACACAAGCATGTCCAAGTTACGCAAGGCTTCTGGTACTGCCAACATATTTCCATTCTGCGAGCTAATGCTCCCCTCCTCTGAGGGTACTGGCAGCACAAACAGTCGCTCAAGATGAACCAACTTCCTTAATGCCTGCCCTAGCCTGGTTCCTAAGGTGAAGCTGAAGAGGCACAAACGACGTAGTTTGTAAAGCCGACTTATGGCATCAAAAATGGCATTGTCATTAACAGAACCTCCATCTTCAAGCCAAAGTGCCTTCAAATTTGTCATGCTGCCAATGTTACTCCAAGTATGTGGGGTAAAGTTGCTGACTGGACCAACATGGAGAGAAGTGAGATTAGTGCCTAGATATGGCCAAGAAGGTCCTGACACTCCTCTCATCACCAAAAGCTGAAGTTGCTGGAGTTTGATAAAGTTGAAATTGGTAGTAAGGCAGAACCCATGAGAGGATCCAATTCGAAGTTCCTCCAGGTCTGGGACCTCCATTAGGTAAGTTGGATCAAATCGTGCAACTCCTTCAGTCATGCGAAGTTCTGTAGCACTAACTGATGTAAGGTGCCTACAGCTTGTAAACAGCATCTGCAACATCTCGCCCTCACATGATGGTAAAGTCACACCCCTCAAGCAGCTCACAGAACCTAATGCACTGAAGATACCTTTCCAAATTTCTTTCTCTGTTTTCTTCATTCTTGTTTCTTTAGGGGAATCCTCTGCTTTGCTAGACTGTCTCCTTATTTTCTCTTATATATATATATCTAACAACTTGCCTCCCACACCATATATTCTTAATACCTTCCACAGAGCATCTCTATCAACTCTATCATATGCCTTCTCCAGATCCATAAATGCTACATACAAATCCATTTGCTTTTCTAAGTATTTCTCACATACATTCTTCAAAGCAAACACCTGATCCACACATCCTCTACCACTTCTGAAACCACACTGCTCTTCCCCAATCTGATGCTCTGTACATGCCTTCACCCTCTCAATCAATACCCTCCCATATAATTTACCAGGAATACTCAACAAACTTATACCTCTGTAATTTGAGCACTCACTCTTATCCCCTTTGCCTTTGTACAATGGCACTATGCAAGCATTCCGCCAATCCTCAGGCACCTCACCATGAGTCATACATACATTAAATAACCTTACCAACCAGTCAACAATACAGTCACCCCCTTTTTTAATAAATTCCACTGCAATACCATCCAAACCTGCTGCCTTGCCGGCTTTCATCTTCCGCAAAGCTTTTACTACCTCTTCTCTGTTTACCAAATCATTTTCCCTAACCCTCTCACTTTGCACACCACCTCGACCCAAACACCCTATATCTGCCACTCTGTCATCAGACACATTCAACAAACCTTCAAAATACTCATTAGAAGCAGTGAAAAGTTTTTATCGAGGATGTAAGGCATGTGTACGTGTAGGAAGAGAGGAAAGTGATTGGTTCTCAGTGAATGTAGGTTTGCGGCAGGGGTGTGTGATGTCTCCATGGTTGTTTAATTTGTTTATGGATGGGGTTGTTAGGGAGGTAAATGCAAGAGTTTTGGAAAGAGGGGCAAGTATGAAGTCTTTTGGGGATGAGAGAGCTTGGGAAGTGAGTCAGTTGTTGTTCGCTGATGATACAGCGCTGGTGGCGGATTCATGTGAGAAACTGCAGAAGCTGGTGACGGAGTTTGGTAAAGTGTGTGGAAGAAGAAAGTTAAGAGTAAATGTCAATAAGAGCAAGGTTATTAGGTACAGTAGGGTTGAGGGTCAAGTCAATTGGGAGGTGAGTCTGAATGGTGAGAGGCTGGAGGAAGTGAAGTGTTTTAGATATCTGGGAGTGGATCTGTCAGCGGATGGAACCATGGAAGCGGAAGTGGATCATAGGGTGGGGGAGGGGGCGAAAATTTTGGGAGCCTTGAAAAATGTGTGGAAGTCGAGAACATTATCCCGGAAAGCAAAAATGGGTATGTTTGAAGGAATAGTGGTTCCAACAATGTTGTATGGTTGCGAGGCGTGGGCTATGGATAGAGTTGTGCGCAGGAGGATGGATGTGCTGGAAATGAGATGTTTGAGGACAATGTGTGGTGTGAGGTGGTTTGATCGAGTAAGTAACGTAAGGGTAAGAGGGATGTGTGGAAATAAAAAGAGCGTGGTTGAGAGAGCAGAAGAGGGTGTTTTGAAGTGGTTTGGGCACATGGAGAGAATGAGTGAGGAAAGATTGACCAAGAGGATATATGTGTCGGAGGTGGAGGGAACGAGGAGAAGAGGGAGACCAAATTGGAGGTGGAAAGATGGAGTGAAAAGGATTTTGTGTGATCGGGGCCTGAACATGCAGGAGGGTGAAAGGAGGGCAAGGAATAGAGTGAATTGGAGCGATGTGGTATACAGGGGTTGACGTGCTGTCAGTGGATTGAATCAAGGCATGTGAAGCGTCTGGGGTAAACCATGGAAAGCTGTGTAGGTATGTATATTGCGTGTGTGGACGTGTGTATGTACATGTGTATGGGGGGGGTTGGGCCATTTCTTTCGTCTGTTTCCTTGCGCTACCTCGCAAACGCGGGAGACAGCGAAAAAGTATAAAAAAAAAAAAAAAAAAAAAAAAAAATATATATATATATATATATATATATATATATATATATATATATATCATGCGAACCTCCAGCAGCCAGGATCGAATCCGGAACCCCTGCGTGGCAGGCGGGAGCGCTACCGTTAGGCTATGATCGCAGCCTAACGGTAGCGCTCCCGCTTGCCACGTAGGGGTTCCCGGTTCGATCCTGATATTTGGAGGTTTGTATGTTCCATAGAAGTGCGCGTTCATATGCGCTATATTCGTGTATGTATGTTTTTTCTTTTTTTCTTTTTTTTTTTTTTTTTTTGCTTTGTCGCTGTCTCCCGCGTTTGCGAGGTAGCGCAAGGAAACAGACGAAGGAAATGGCCAAACCCACCCCCATACACATGTATATACATACACGTCCACACACGCAAATATACATACCTACACAGCTTTCCATGGTTTACCCCAGACGCTTCACATGCCCTGATTCAATCCACTGACAGCACGTCAACCCCGGTATACCACATCGATCCAATTCACTCTATTCCTTGCCCGCCTTTCACCCTTCTGCATGTTCAGGCCCCGATCACTCAAAATCTTTTTCACTCCATCTTTCCACCTCCAATTTGGTCTCCCACTTCTCCTCGTTCCCTCCACCTCCGACACATATATCCACTTGGTCAATCTTTCGTCGCTCATTCTCTCCATGTGCCCAAACCATTTCAAAACACCCTCTTCTGCTCTCTCAACCACGCTCTTTTTATTTCCACACATCTCTCTTACGCTTACATTACTTACTCGATCAAACCACCTCACACCACACATTGTCCTCAAACATCTCATTTCCAGCACATCCACCCTCCTCCGCACAACTCTATATATAGCCCACGCCTCGCAACCATACAACATTGTTGGAACCACTATTCCTTCAAACATACTCATTTTTGCTTTCCGAGATAATGTTCTCGACTTCCACACATTCTTCAAGGCTCCCAGGATTTTCGCCCCCTCCCCCACCCTATGATTCACTTCCGCTTCCATGGTTCCATCTGCTGCCAGATCCACTCCCAGATATCTAAAACACTTTACTTCCTCCAGTTTTTCTCCATTCAAACTTAGCTCCCACTTGACTTGACCCTCAACCCTACTGTACCTAATAACCTTGCTCTTATTCACATTTACTCTTAAATTTCTTCTTTCACACACTTTACCAAACTCAGTCACCAGCTTCTGCAGTTTCTCACATGAATCAGCCACCACCGCTGTATCATCAGCGAACAACAACTGACTCACTTCCCAAGCTCTCTCATTCACAACAGACTTCATACTTGCCCCTCTTTCCAAAACTCTTGTATTCACCTCCCTAACAACCCCATCCATAAACAAATTAAACAACCATGGAGACATCACACACCCCTGCCGCAAACCTACATTCACTGAGAACCAATCACTTTCCTCTCTTCCTACACGTACACATGCCTTACATCCTCGATAAAAACTTTTCACTGCTTCTAGCAACTTGCCTCCCACACCATATATTCTTAATACCTTCCACATGTATATATATATATATATATATATATATATATATATATATATATATATATATATATATATATATATATACATATCGATAGCTTAGAACCCTGTGGTACGATGCTCAGGATTTTATATACGGAAGGATATTGTAAAAATAAATCAGTTTGTTGTGCACGAGTATATTATGTGATATATGTTTCGTCCACCATGATGCTCCGATGCCATGAGAGCTGGAGACAAAGATAGATAATCTATGCGATCCGCAGAGTGTTCTAGTCATTGTCATACGGGAGAGATAGTGAAACAGCTGCACATAAAGAACGGTTGAAGACGACAATGTGTGAGAGAGAGAGAGAGAGAGAGAGAGAGAGAGAGAGAGAGAGAGAGAGAGAGAGAGAGAGAGAGAGAGAGATCCAAGTTTCCACTGAATGAGACACTGAGGTGTAATTGTGACAGTGTATACTCGAGGACTTCTTTATTGCCCGGTTTATTTCCCCGTCGAGGTATAAATCACAGGCGAGTGAGTTCCACCACAGCTGGGGAGGCGGCGCTGTGAGGGCGGGCCGGGAGGGGGCGCACTCTCGCGGCTATACGTTGATCTCCATCATAGGCTGACCTGTGTAGACGTGGCAAGGTCTTGGTTATTATGGTGGTGCTTGGGGGAGAGGGGGTTCTCTTACTGCCCAGGGATGATGGTGCTCAAGTCCTGCAGTGGTGCTGGAATCAGTAACGCAGTGTTGTGAGTTGTGTTGGTGGTGCGGCAGGTTGTGTCATTGTCCAGTGGGGTTGCTGGAGGCTTTCTTACCGTCCAGTGGTGGTGTTGGAGGTTGTGATTACCACCCATTGGTAGTGCCATAAAGTGTGCTAATATATATATATATGTATATATATATATATATATATATATATATATATATATATATATATATATATATATATATTTTTTTTTTTTTTCTTTGTCGCTGTCTCCCGCGTTTGCGAGGTAGCGCAAGGAAACAGACGAAAGAAATGGCCCAACCCACCCCATACACATGTATATACATACGTCCACACACACGCAAATATACATACCTACACAGCTTTCCATGGTTTACCCCAGACGCTTCACATGCCTTGATTCAATCCACTGACAGCACGTCAACCCCGGTATACCACATCGCTCCAATTCACTCTATTCCTTGCCCTCCTTTCACCCTCCTGCATGTTCAGGCCCCGATCACACAAAATCTTTTTCACTCCATCTTTCCACCTCCAATTTGGTCTCCCTCTTCTCCTCGTTCCCTCCACCTCCGACACATATATCCTCTTGGTCAATCTTTCCATTTATTCTCTCCATGTGCCCAAACCATTTCAAAACACCCTCTTCTGCTCTCTCAACCACGCTCTTTTTATTTCCACACATCTCTCTTATCCTTACGTTACTTACTCGATCAAACCACCTCACACCACACATTGTCCTCAAACATCTCATTTCCAGCACATCCATCCTCCTGCGCACAACTCTATCCATAGCCCACGCCTCGCAACCATACAACATTGTTGGAACCACTATTCCTTCAAACATACTTATTTTTGCTTTCCGAGATAATGTTCTCGACTTCCACACATTCTTCAAGGCTCCCAGAATTTTCGCCCCCTCCCCCACCCTATGATCCACTTCCGCTTCCATGGTTTCATCCGCTGCCAGATCCACTCCCAGATATCTAAAACACTTCACTTCCTCCAGTTTTTCTCCATTCAAACTCACCTCCCAATTGACTTGACCCTCAACCCTACTGTACCTAATAACCTTGCTCTTATTCACATTTACTCTTAACTTTCTTCTTCCACACACTTTACCAAACTCAGTCACCAGCTTCTGCAGTTTCTCACATGAATCAGCCACCAGCGCTGTATCATCAGCGAACAGCAACTGACTCACTTCCCAAGCTCTCTCATCCCCAACAGACTTCATACTTGCCCCTCTTTCCAAAACTCTTGGAATATATATATATATATATATATATATATATATATATATATATATATATATATATATATATATATATATATATTTATTCATTTATTTATTTTATTTTACTTTGTCGCTGTCTCCCGCGTTAGCGAGGTTGCGCAGGGAAACAGACGAAAGAATGGCCCAACCCCTCCCACATACACATGTATATACATACACGTCCACACACGCAAATATACATACCTATACATCTCAACGTATACATATATATATACACACACACAGACATATACATATATACACACGTACATAATTCGTACTGTCTGCCTTTATTCATTCTCATCGCCACCCCGCCACACATGAAATAACAACCCCCTCCCCCCGCATGTGCGCGAGGTAGCGCTAGGAAAAGGTAACAAAGGCCACATTCGTTCACACTCAGTCTCTAGCTGCCATGTATAATGCACCGAAACCACAGCTCCCTTTCCACATCCAGGCCCCACAGAACTTTCCATGGTTTAACACACACGCTTCACATGTCCTGGTTCAATCTATTGACAGCACGTCGACCCCGGTATACCACATCGTTCCAATTCACTCTATTCCTTGCACGCCTTTCACCCTCCTGCATGTTCAGGCCCCGATCACTCAAAATCTTTTTCACTCCACCTTTCCACCTCCAATTTGGTCTCTCACTTCTCCTCGTTCCCTCCACCTCTGACACATATATCCTCTTGGTCAACCTTTCCTCACTAATTCTCTCTGTATGTCTAAACCATTTCGACACAACCTCTTCTGCTCTCTCAATCACACTCTTTTTGTTACCACACATCTCTCTTACCCTTTCATTACTTACTCGATCAAGCTATCTCACACCATATAGTGTCCTCAAACATTTCATTTTCAACATATTCCTCCTCCTTCGCACAGCCCTATCTATAACCCATGCCTCGCAACCATAAGATATTGTTGGAACTAGAATTCCTTCAGACATACCTATATTTGCTTTTCGAGATAACGTTATCTCTTTGCACACATTTTCCAGTGCTCCAAGAACCTTCGTCCCCTCCCCCACCCTATGACTCACTTCCGCTTCCAAGGTTCCATTCGCTGCCAAGTCCATTCCCAGATATCTAAAACATTTCACTTTCTCCAATTTTTCTCTATTCAAACTTACATCCCAACTAACTTGTCCCTCAACCTTGCTGAAGCTAATAACCTTGCTTTTATTCACATTTACCCTCAACTTTCTCCTTTCAGATACTTTTCCAGACTCAGTTACCAACATCTGCAGTTTCTTACTCGAATCAGCCACCAGTGCTGTATCATCGGCGAACAACAACTGACTCTCTTGCATGGCCCTCTCATGCCCAACAGACTGCTTACTTGCTCGTCTCTCCAAAACTCATGCATTTACCTCTCTAACTACCTCATCCATAATCAAATCAAACGAATGTGTTGATATCACACACCCCTGCTGCAGACCAGTCCTCACTTTGAACCAATCATTTTCGTCTCTTCCTACTCATACAGATGCCTTACACACTCGATAAGTCTTCTCTACTTCTAGCGGCTTACCTCCCATACCGTGTATTCTTATTCCTTCCACAAAGCATCTCTATCAGTCCTATCATATTCCTTCTCCAGATCCATTTATGCATTTTCACATACATTCTTCAAAGCAAACACATGATCCACACACCCTTTACCACTTTTGAAACCACACAGCTCCTCCCCACTCTGATGCTATATACTTGCCTTCACCCTCTCAGTCAATACCCTCTCATACAATTTTCCGGGTATACGCAACAAACTTATGCCTTTGTAGTTTGAACACTCACCTTTATCCCTTTTGCCCTTGTACAGTAGCACTATGCATGCATTACGCCAGTCCTCAGGCACCTCACCGCTGTGATCCGTACATCTGCCCACCTCCCACTTTTCTCATTCCACTTTCATCTCTTGCACATGCCATCACTGCTTCCTTTGATACGTGCCATTCCTCACTCCCTCCCTTGTCTTCATTTCCTCCGACCTTCTGCCATTCTACCCAAATCTCCTCTGGTGTGTCTTCACACAAGTCTCCTTTCCAAGCTCACTTACTCTCATCACTTTCTTCTCCCTGACTTTCCATCTAATTTTTGAAAACCCCTACAAATCTTCACCTTCGCCTCCACAAAATAGTGATCAGACATCCCACCAGCAGCCCCTTTCAGAACATTTACATCTAAAAGTCTCTCTTTTACACGCCAATCAATTGATACGTAATCCAATAATGCCTGTTGACCATCTCTCCCACTCATATACGTATACTTATGTATATCTCTCTTTTTAAACCAGGTATTCTCAATTACTTGTCTCTTTTTAGCACGCAAATCCACAAGCACTTCACCATTTTCATTCACAACGCTGAATGCCCCAATGCGCACCAATTATACCCTCCACTGCCACAATACTCACTTTTTCATTTAAATCACTCATCACTGATACCTGATCTCGAGCATCAAAGCTGTCACATAATCTTTCTTCTCATGACCAGGTGCATAAGGGCCAGTGATCACCCAGCTCTCGCCATCCACTTTCAATTTTACCCATATCAATTTTGGAGTTTTCATTCTTACACTGTCACATACTCCCACAACGTCTGCTTCAGGAGTATTGCTACTCCTTCCTTATCTCTTGTCCTCTCACCAGCCCCGGACTTTACTCTCAAGACGTTTCAAAACCATTCTCCCTCTTTACCCTCGAGCAGAGTGAGAACATCCAGGTTTCTTTCCTCAAACTTACTACCTATCTCTCCTTTTTTCTCATCTTGGTTACATCCACACACATTCAGGTACCCTCATCGTTGCTGAACTCCCCGCTAGACTCCTCCTTCTGTGTCCTCTTTTAGAAATTGAAATACAGGAAGGGGAGGGTCTCCAGCCCCCCGCTCCCGCTCCCGCCCCCTTTCGTCGCCTTCTACGACACGCTGGGAATGTATGGAAAATATTCTTTCTCCCTACATATATATGTTTCTTCCAATTGGTACATGTGTTTGCTCTTCCATTTACCCATATCTTATTACCATTTTCTGCAAGGCCTCTTTTTCAACTCTCTCACACGCTTTCTACTCGTCCGTAAATGCCTCATACAAGACACTCTTTTAGTACCTATCATACACAGTCTTCAAAGCAAAAACACCTGGTCTGTGCATCCCTTGCCTCTCCTTAAAACCACATTGCACCTCATATGAACGTCGAACATATATGCCAGGTGATGCCAATTATTCAGGGAAATTAGAGGTCCAAAGCAGAGAAGATTCAGAAGGCAAAGTAGAGTAGAAGAGGAAAGGTACGGAAAAATCCTTGGAAATGGTAAGTGGATATCCAGAGCTATACCACAGTTTTCAGTGAAAAGGTATCAATATAGAATTTGTTAAGAGGACAAGACTCAGATGGAAGGAAGAAAAGAGGACTCAGATGGAAGGAAGAGGAGAGGACTTAGATGAAAGGAAGAGGAGAGGACTCAGATGAAAGGAAGAGGAGAAGACTCAGATGGAAAGATCTGAAAGAAAGAAGGAAATATGTGAAAAGCTGGGAAATAGATTTCAAATTATATAACTGTCCTGCTGGAGCCACAAGAAATGCGTGGCTTTGACAGGAGTGGGGGTCATGGAATGCATTAAAATCACTAGACAAGATGTCAGTCGACTTGTGGAGGACCTAAACCAAGATGTTAGTCGACTCGTGGAGGACCGCAACCCATACAAGGCACTCGACTCAGACGGTACACCACCCTGCATACTCAAGCAGTGTGCTGACACCCTTTATGGACCACTAAAGAAGTTGTTCAGAAAATATCTAGATAGAGGATCGGCACCGAGGGTGTGGAAGACAGCACACATCTCCCACTTCTTTAAGGAAGGGGACACCAAAATTGGCCTAAACTGTAGGTCTTAATCAATAGCACTGTTGTCTGTTAAGTTTCAGAAAAAAAAAGATTTTAAGGGAACAAAGTGATGACGAATAAGGAGGCAAAAACGAACATGTGAGGCAACGTGTGATTAGAGAAAGTAAATCTTCTTATTCGATATGAATTTTATGGCACAGTGAGCCACAGCCTTGAAAATGAGGTTGGTGGGTAAACTATAGGTTTTCATACCACTTGATGATATGTTACTGTCTTTTATTAAAGATTAGAAAACTGGAGAACCAGACAGTTGGAGAGTCCGCCATCGATTAGCTTAAACTTTACCTGACTTGGAAAGGAACAGTTTATGTCGGAGGTGCCTGTCATATTGAACCACAGCGGGGAGTTTAAATCTCCCTCCCTTAACTGCAAATAAATAATTAACTAAAACACACACACACACACACACACACACACACACACACACACACCACATACACACACGTTACAAAGGCAATTAGAAAAGCGTTGTTTCTGATTAGTGTCCATAACTCTGGGTATGTTGGAAGCCAGAACAAAGCAAAGACAGCAGTCCAGCGGTGTCAGAACCATAACATCACTGTTCTTGGGTAACGAGCCACACCAGCGTTGTTCAGGGCTGAGTGATGCCTCAGGCAACTCAACGTTGAGAGAGATGTACGTACGTAGTCTGGGTTGGCATGAAGAGTTCATAAGGCACTAGATGACCAAATCACTGGTAACAACAATCAGTGCTCGGCGCTGCCAAGGAACACTCGTCCAGCGGGTGTTCAAGTTCCGGCAGACTTGATTCAACTTGGGAGTTGCTGGACTCACAGCTTAAAGAAACTGGACGAACTTGGAGAAAGTGAAGATAACTTAGGGGAGGCGGGTGTTTAGTTTTAATAGGTTCAGTGTGTGATGTGGGGCGGTGATAGCCGTACAGGAGGTACCTATGTCATTAACTCGGCCAGCCGGCCTTATATGTTGCGCCGCTCAACATTATTTGGGAGCCACGGGGCACGCACGCCCACCCTGCCTCTCACTTCTTAACACCGGCACCCCTCTCCCTGGTGCTTCCCTTCACCCAGTGCTGCTGCTGCTGCCCTCTCCCTGGTACTCTCACTCACTCGGTGCTGATGCCTACCTGGTGCTCCCTCTCACCCGGTGCTCCCCTCTCCAAGGTGCTCCCCTCTCCCCAGTGCTCTCTTACCTGGTGTTGCCCTCTCCCCGGGGCTGCCTCACTCGGTGCTGCTCTCCTCCTGCTACTGCTGGCCTGTCTGCCAGTACAGACTATTCTCCCTCTTCTTGCCTTGTTCACACTACTGCCTTCGTCCGTGGCAGCGCCTTTTCACCCTGTGCTTCGTTGCACAGCTGCTGCTGCTGCCCTCCTCCTCAGTGCCACCCTTGCGTCACTCCTGCCTCCCTCAGCAGTGCTGCCCCAGTCTCCCCGTTCACTGGTCTTCCATCAGTGCTGCCCCCTTCCCGTCTCACCATGAATGCCCTCGGAACCCGTGTTGCCTCCTCCCTAATGCTGTTGCCTCCAGCAGTGTAGCTCTCCTCCCAGTGTTGTCCTTCCACCAGTACCTCCTTCTTAACTATACAACCACCTTGTCCTTTATCATAGCTGCCATCTCACAGGTTTACTAGTGCTACCATCTCGCTCTTTACCAGGGCTGCCATCTCATTTCTGTTCCCAGTGCTGCCGTCTCATTCCATTGCCAGCGATGCCATCTCTCTGGTTTGCTCGTAATGTCATCTTACCTGCTACTAGTGCAGTCTTAGCGTTTACTTTCGCCGTATTGTCGGCGTTGTCTTGTGGTCCAGCTTTGCCATGTCATCTGGTGCATCCCTGTATCCTGCTGTGTTGACAAGTGTACCAGGTATTGCCCGTGCTAACCTCTTCATCCTGTGGCGTCCCTTCACCCTGTGCTGTTCCCCTTCACTCAGTACAGCACCGCCCTTTTTTTTTTTTTTTTTATCAGCCCTTCATCCTCGCTGACGGTGTCTTGTTGCCGAGGCTGCCTTCTTGGTGCCCCCTCACTCCCTGCTGCCCCTCTCACTCTGTGCTGCCCCTCTCACTCCGTGCTGCTCCTCTGACTCTGTGCTGCCCCTCTCACTCTGTGCTGCCCCTCGCACTCTGTGCTGCCCCTCTCACTCTGAGCTGCCCCTCGCACTCTGTGCTGCTCCTCTCACTCCCTGCTGCCCCTCTCACTCTGTGCTGCCCCTCTCACTCCGTGCTGCCCCTCTCACTCTGTGCTGCCCCTCGCACTCTGTGCTGCCCCTCTCACTCTGTGCTGCCTTTCTCACTCAGTGCTGCCCCTCTAACTCTGTGCTACCCCTTCCACTCCGTACAACCCCTCTCATTCCTCACTGCCCCTTCCAATCCGTGCTGCCCCTATCACTCTGTGCTGCCCCTCACAATTCGTATTGCCCCTCTTACTTCGTGCTGCCCCTCTCACTCTGTGCCGCCCCTATCGATCCGTGCTGCCCCTATCACTCCGTGCTGCCCTTATCACTCCATGCTGCCACTCTCACTCTGTGCCGCCCCTCTCATTCTGTGCTGCCCTTCTCACATTGTGCTGCCCCTCTCACTCTGTGCCGCCCCTCTCATTCTGTGCTGCACCTCTCACTCTGTGCTGCCCCTTTCACTCTGCGCTACCCCTCTAACTCTGTGCTGTCCCTCTAACTCCGTGCTGCCCCTCTCATTCTGTGCTCCCACTCTGTGCTGTCCCTCTCACTCAGTGCTGCCCCTCTCACACTGTGCAGTCCTACTCATTCTGTGCTGCCCCCTCACTCTGTGCAGCCAATATCACTCCGTGCAGCCCCTCTCACTGTGCTGCCCTTCTCACTCCATGCTGCCCCTCTCCCTCCATGCTTCCCCTCTCACTCCGTGCTGCCCTTCTCACTCCATGCTGCCCCTTTCACTCCGTGCTGCCCCTCTCATTCTGTACTTTCACTCTGTGCTGCTCTTCTCACTCCGTGCTGCCCCTCTCACACTGTGCTGTCCCTCTCACTCCGTGCTGCCCCTCTCACTCCATGCTGCCCCTCTCACACCGTGCTGCCCCTCTCACACCGTGCTGCCCCTATCACTCTGTGCTGCTCCTATCACTGCGTGCTGCCCCTCTCACTATGAGCTACCCCCCCTCACTCTGTGTTTTCCCTCTCACTCCGTGCTGCCCCTCTCATTCTGTGCTCCCACTCTTTGCTGCCCATCTCACTCCGTGCTGCCCCTCTCACACTGTGCTGTCCCTCTCACTCCGTGCTGCCCCTCTCATTCTGTGCTCCCACTCTGTGCTGCCCATCTCACTCCGTGCTGCCCCTCTCACACTGTGCTACCCCCTCACTCTGTGCTGCCCCTCTAACTCTGTGCTACCTCTCTCACTCTGGTATGTCCCTCTCACTCCGTGCTGCCCCTCTCACTCGGTGCTGCCCCTCTCACTCTCTGCTGCCCCTTTCACTCCGTGCAGCACCTCCCCCTCCATGCTGCCCCTCCCACTCCGTGCTGCCCATGTCACTCTGTGCTACCCTTCTCACTTCGTGCTGCCCCTCTCACGCTATGCTGCCCCTCTCACTATGTGCCACCCTATCGATACGTGCTGCCCTATCATTCTGTGCTGCCCCTATCACTCCGTGCTGCCCCTATCACTCTATGCTGCCCTTCTCACTCTGTGCTGCCCCTATCACTCTGTGCTGCCCTTCTCACTCTGTGCTGCCCCTCTCACTCTGTGCTGCCCCTATCACTCCGTGCTGCCCCTCTCACTCCGTGCTGCCCCTCTCACTCTGTGTTGCCCCTCTCACTCTTTGCTGCCCCTCACACTCCATACTTCCCCTCTCACTCCGTGCTGCCCCTCTCGCGCCATGCTGCCCCTTTCACTCCGTGCTGCCCCTCTCATTCTGTACTCTCACTCTGTGCTGCTCTTCTCACTCCGTGCTGCCCCTCTCACACTGTGCTGCCCCTCTCACTCTGTGCTGACCCTCTCACTCCGTGCTGCCATCTTCATTCTGTGCTCCCACTCTGTGCTGCCCCTCTCACTCTGTGCTGCCCCTATCACTCCGTGCTGCCCTTCTCATCCTGTGCTGCCCCTCTCACTCTGTGGTGTCCCTATCACTCCGTGCTGCCCTTCTCATCCTGTGCTGCCCCTCTCACTCTGTGCTGCCCCTCCCACTCTGTGCTGCCCATTTTGCTCCGTGCAGCCCCTCTCACACTGTGCAGCTCCTCTCACTCCGTGCTGCCCCTCTCACACTGTGCTGCCCCTCTCACTCTCTGCTGCCCCCTCACTCTGTGCTGCCCCTATCACTCCGTGTTGCCCCTCTTACTCTGTGCTACCCCTCTCACTCCATGCTGCGCCTCTCACTCCGTGCTTCCCCTTTCACTCCGTGCTACCCCACTCACTCTGTGCTGCCCCTCTCACTTCGTGTTACCCCTTTCACTCCGTGCTACCCCTTTCACTCCGTGCTACCCCTCTCACTCTGTGCTGCCCCTCTCACTTTGTGATGCCCCTCTAACTCTGTGCTGCCCCTCTCACTCTGTGCTGCTCCTCAAACTCTGTGCTACCTCTCTCACTTCATGCTGCCCTTTTCTCTCCGTGCTGCCCCTCTCACTCTGTGCTCCCACTCTGTGCTGCCCATCTCTTTCCGTGCTGCCCCTCTCACACTGTGCTGCCCCTCTCACTCTGTGCTGTCCCTCTAACTCTGTGCTACATCTCTCACTCCGTGCTGTCCCTCTCATTCTGTGCTCCCATTCCGTGCCGCCCCTCTCACTCCTTTCTACCCTTTTTCTCCGTGCTGCCCCTCTCACTCCGTTCTGACCATATCACTCCGTGCTACCCCTCTCACTCTGTGCTGCCCCTCTCACTCTGTGATGCTCCTCTAACTCTGTGCTGCCCCTCTCACTGTGCTGCCCCTCTCACTCTGTGCTGCCCCTCTTACTCTGTGATGCTCCTCTAACTCTGTGCTGCCCCTCTCACTGTGCTGCCCCTCTAATTTTGTGCTGTCCCTCTCACTCCGTGCTGCCCCTCTCACTCCGTGCTGCCCCTCTCATTCTGTGTTCCCTCTCTGTGCTGTCCCTCTCACTCCGTGCTGCCCCTCTCACACTGTGCTGTCCCTCTCACTCTCTGCTGCCCCTCTCACTCCTTGCTGCCCCTCTCACTCCATGCTGCCCGTCTCACTTCGTGCTACCCCTCTCACTCCGTGCTGCCCCTCTCACTCTGTGCTGCTCCTCTCATTCTGTGTCGCCCCTCTCACTGTCCTGCCCCTTTCACTCCATGCTGCCCCTCTCACTCCGTGCTCCCCTCTAATTCTGTGCTGTCCCTCTCACTCCGTGGTACCCCTCTCACTCCGTGCTACCCCTCTCACTCCGTGCTACCCCACTCACTCCGTGCAGTCCTCTCCTTCATTAACCATGTCTTTACTAAATTCCTTTTACTATGCATCTTTACGGCTCTCCCTCACTAGATTCATCCCTCCCTCGTACTCCACTGTTCCCCTCCCACACCCACACCATGCACGGGACTGTCTCCATCGTCTCGTTCCTCCCTCCCTCCTACAATCACACACACACACACACACACACACACACACACACACACACACACACACACACACACACACCTCACCCAGTAAAGCCAGCATTCCATAAAACTGTTGGGATCATATTTTGGTTCTGCCTCATCATGTGTGTGTTCAGCCGGGCCGGGGTGGTGTGTTCAGCCGGGCCGGGGTGGTGTGTTCAGCCAGCGGAGGGCCGGGGTGGTGTGTTCAGCCAGCGGAGGGCCGGGGTGGTGTGTTCAGCCGGGCCGGGGTGGTGTGTTCAGCCAGCGGAGGGCCGGAGTGGTATGTTCCACCCTCACTGACACCCTCCTACATCACTCTCATCATCGCCACCACTTTATTTATCACAACTCACCGTGTCCGTTTTTGTCCCATTGTCCGATTCCGTCAAGTGGAAGTAAATAATGAAGTTGTTACCATCCCTCTCCGGACTGCGCCATTGTTAGGAGTAGATTTATGAAGTCCCGCGCACAAACGCTCAGTTATTAGCTGCCTATTAGAGCGCATTTCAGTTGAGTTGTCGTGAATTAGCCGGAATGTTTGGTGTATCACCGGCGAGTGGGGGGGCGCTCCCAGAGGCTCTTCCACACACCGCTTGGCTCCACAGGCCCCAGCCAGCCAGCCAGCAGCCAGCCAGCAGTGACGAGAACGGCCGGGGGGGGGGGACACTGGCAGTCTCTCTCTCTCTCTCTCTCTCTCTCTCTCTCTCTCTCTCACACACACACACACACACACACACACTCACACACACACGTCCTGGACGCCACCTCCGCGTCAGCAGCCAAGGTGTAGTAACATTCAGACTTAACGAAATAAAACGGGGTTTTAATGTAGCGACGTGAATGGGTCAGCCATCTCTCCCTCCCCGGCCCGGCCCGGCCCGGTCGGTGGCTGGCTATGACGACTTCATTACATCACATTGTTGGGTGGTGACGCGCCGCGCGGGCCACCCCCTCCGGCTGCGAGGGGGAACATGTTTTTGTCGCAGTTCATCTGCTTAGTAATAACTAGTGTCTTGCTCAGTCCTGCTTATTAAAGATGTTTATGAGGATGACTTGCCTAGCTTCAATATATATATATATATATATATATATATATATATATATATATATATATATATATATATATATATATATATTCAGCAGTAAGAATACAGGTATTATGGTCCTTGGATAATAACACATCACGACAATGTTTCTCAAGCGTCGGTGCAAAAATTTAAGGGTGAGCTTCGCTAAGGGACATTTTCTACGTTATTTCCGTTTTCTCTTGGCCATACAGTTGTGTCGTCTCTCTTCCAGAGAGGAAGCATCATCGATTCTTATTGTTCATGTTGGTACCCCTCTTCGGATCTGGCTTTCTACACTTGGCTGTTAGTACGTTGTTGCCATCGAGCCACACCTCACAGTGACCAGGGCGCCTCTGATTACTGTGTAGACAATGACGGCCCCGAAACGGGTCATAGTGATGCTTGATTCTTTCCTTACACGGCTAAGCTTTTGAACTCATTACCGTCTCGGGTATTTTGAACTCATTACCTTCTCGTGTATTTTGAACTCATTACCTTCTCATGTATTTTGAACTCATTACCTTCTCATGTATTTTGAACTCATTACCTTCTCGTGTATTTTGAACTCATTACCTTCTCATGTATTTTGAACTCATTACCTTCTCATGTATTTTGAACTCATTACCTTCTCGTGTATTTTGAACTCATTACCTTCTCATGTATTTTGAACTCATTAACTTCTCGTGTATTTTGAACTCATTACCATCTCATGTATTCTGAACTCATTACCTTCTCATGTATTCTGAACTCATTAACTTCTCATGTATTTTGAACTCATTACCTTCTCGTGTATTTGAACTCATTACCTTCTCATGTATTCTGAACTCATTACCTTCTCGTGTATTTTGAACTCATTACCTTCCCATGTATTTTCTAACAACTTAACTACGTCCTCTTTGAAAGATAAGCTTTCTTACGTTTAGCTTCGTGTTTCCCTGAGTAATTTGCCTCTTTTATTTCTCATGCAAAACCTCGTCTCCTTGAAGACCTCTGTCCGTCACTGGAACCTTTGACACGCAAAAAGATAAGAATCCCAGTTTATTTTATGGGTAAACTTATCATTTTGCTTACTGTTCGATGTCTAAGGCAGATTAGATGTTGCAGTGTTAAGAAACATGTCTATATCGTCTCCTGATGGAGCCACAGAATTAATGTAGGAGATGGGGACATTTGTTGATTAGTTCTTGGCAGAGGAAAAGGAAATGACTCCCTTTCAGAAGCGCCAAACTTCTCAAGGTTACGTCTCTCCCGGTGGGAAAGCCCATCCTTACTTCGAGTCCATAGCAGTAGGAGGAAACCATATGAAGCGCAAGTGAAAGAAATGATATCACCAATGGATTTCGCCTTCGGCGAAAAAACCCATACTGGTAATCAGACTTTGCCAGCGGGGGTGTCAGCAACATACTGTGTCTGCCAACCTTCCCCGCCACATCGTGCGCTCTCATCAGAGGCCTCTTGCTCAGGGAGGTAAAGTCTGACTCATTCTTAGTTGTCAGTTGTGTTCGCAGGAAAGTGCCATACTTGTCACCGAAACCGTATTAACACTTCATCCTCAACATAAAATCTTATTTTCTATTTGCTGTAGCATCAGCTCTAAGGTTTATGTCTCTCGTCTACAAATACTGTAGGAATATTGATACAGTCTGTAGTTCCACCATTATTTAGAGGTTTATATAATTAGGTTATATAAAGGTGCGTTCACTCGTTAGTCCAGATACTTCACTTTAGTCTAATCAAAATACATTTTGTTGACTATGAAGAAAGTTCAAAGAGCCTTGGGAGTGTATAGAATTACCACGATGAATTAACACCTATCGTGTCTGCAATTCTGATTAGCCAAAATGCAGTGAAAGAGGGTTTAATTGGGAAGGGAATAAGGCGGAGTGTTAGAGGGGATGAGATCAAGACGGAGGAGCACAAGACAGCGCTGTGGTTGGGGTCTTGGAAGAAAGTAAGTTAAGGAGGAAGCACTGGAAGATACGGAGACAAACAGGAGTTTTGGAAGGAGGGAGCAAGGAATAGTGACTGGAGGCGTAGGGCAAGGAGGTCTGATTGAAGGTGTTCTGGAAGGAGTGGACAAGGCAGAGGACTGGAAGAAGGGAGGATGGAATAGCTCAAGGGTGAAGAATTTAGGTTCGAGAGGAGATGGATTTTCAGGCATAGTATAAAGGTTTTAAGAATTATTATCGTAAATTGTTTTTTGACGAAGAGCTTCAACATTAAACTACCCTGAGAGAGAGAAGGTTGAATCTCAGTTGTGATACTGGAAGGGATCAGATTAAAACCTCTCAGAGGAAAAAATCTCTTCATGATCTACTTTGAATTCTGGCCTAACGCTCTTGAGATAATCCTGAGCACACAACTTGCGATGCCTCCCAGACGAATTGACACCTTAAACATCTATACTACAGTCTCCAGTGACGCTGATGTACCACTCCTTGTCACCGGTGTGACGCACCCGCACATGTAACACATCCCGGTGGAACATCCTGAAATACGACACAGCCAGACGTCACAACCTGTTACACAGATACTGGGGTGTTGGCCACTCTTAAATACGACCCTCAGGAGACCGTATCTCTGCCTTGTCCCAACTTACTGACTAACAATGTTGTGGTCAGCCTGATAATGTCTACATGCCGGCTGCTAGACGCTCATTCTTTTGTTCATCTTCTTCAGTGACTATTAACTTCGTTTTAATGTGTCTGTGTTCATGCTCCTTGGCTCCTCCGTAATATCAACCGGTTTCCAAGATCATAATTTGCATAGACGAGAGAGAGAGAGTCAAGAGAGGGCAAGTGACCACACTATAAGTATACACGCGTCCGAGTATATTAAGTTACACGGATGAGGTTGTCTCTTGGATGTAAATTTAGCCCCATTTGCAGCGAGGCAGGTTTACTGGTGGGGCGGCGGCCGAGGCTGTGGGCAGCGCCCTCACCCAACCACGTCACCGCCATATTCAAAAGGTCAGCTCTGGTGGAATGTAAACATAATCATTATCGACACACCAGTGGGATCAGCTGTACTTGGTGAGCAAGGGTGAGTGTGGTGCCACGCACGGGTCACTAGAATGCCATGGTCACCAGCCTTCAGAGGTTTCAGAATGGACCATTGTAGTTCACGCAGGAAAAAAGAGATAGACAAATGAATAGGCATACATGCAAATGCACGTGCAGTTCTTTTTTTATTACGAGGGCGGAGACTCAAATACAAAAATTATCTTGTGAAGTTTTATTAGTTTCTCGAGCAAATTACCTCGTTCAAAATGAGACCAGGCGTTAGTGCCGACCTTCAGCACACTGCAGAGGACGAACGCTCGCTACTCATCCTACTGACTAAACCTCAGGTGCGTTGACGATCGTCTTCAGAAATGTAGTGTGGAAAACACTCCCTATAAACTATATACGATATATTAGAATGCCTTGAGGCACACACACACACACACACACACACACACACACACACACACACACACACACACACTCACGAGCATAGCATGATGAGAATGGAAGAACCAAGAAACTTTGAATAGTGTATTGTGGACAAGGCAGATGAGAATCCAAATCTTTTCCTTAAACTCGTCGGGATTATACTGTCAGTTAAAGAGCAGCTAATCAAGCTTAGGGGATCGAACAGGATATGCGAGGAACTGAATAACAGGTTTAATGTGTTTTCACAGTGGAAGGTACTACAGCTTCAACTCCAGTGGGGCAGATGCGGAAGACTTTCTACAAAACATTAAGATATAGAAAAGACATAAACAAAATGATGAGATGACTCATACAAGGCTCATTGTCCTGATGAAAGGTCACCATATTGCTGGAGATGTGGGCAGATGCATTAAACAAACCTTAAGAAATACTGTTCAAGATGTTGGAATGATGCAAGGTTCCAAAGGAGTGGACAAGGGCAAACGTCTTACCTCTGTGTAAGCAAGGAGATCGAGGACAGGCACTGAACCACAGACCGGTCATGCTGACGAGTGGGATGTGTTCGATTCTAGAAACGGTAATCAGAAAGCAAATGGATGACTTTCTACAGAGGAGATTTGACTTGAGACACAGCACCCTTCTAGGGATAGGAAGTCATGTGCAACAAGCATTTACGTTTCAACGTGAGGGTGAGCTCTGTCAGACAAAAGGGAAGGCTAAGTAGTTTGTTTACAAATAGACTCCTAGAAAGCGTTTGACACTGACCGCACGGGAGGCTGATTAAAAAGCTGGATCACCAAGCTTGAAGAAGGAGGGAAACTATTTCGATGGACAGATTATCTAAGTGAAAGGGAACAAAGGACGCATATCAGAGTAGCCTTAAAGAAGTCGAGGTCACTAGCAGGGTGCTACAAGGCTCTGTTCTGAGACCATTAGTGTTCTTGATCCATGTGAATGATTTGCCCGCAGGTATGGACACGTAACTGAATATGTTTGCAGATGATGCAAAGGGTACGAGGGAGGTGGAAAGAGTGGAAGACTGCGCTCTTGACATGATATGCTTAACAAAATCCGAAGGTCCGCTTTGGAGTTGATGAAGTTGAACCCGAGTGAGAGTGTAAAGAAATGAGGAAAAGTCACAGTGAGAGAAGGTCTTGATATGACTGTTGCTTAGCTGAAAGCAAGCTGCAAGAATCAGTATGTGAGAAAGACCTGGCACTCGACATTGTCCCTAAACTGTTGCCAGAATCTCACCATAGAAGAATAATGAAGGGTAACGAACTATCTGCTCGCAAATATTAGATTAACATTCAGATTCGTGAATAGGAAGTCATTCAGAAAAATGGCTAAAACATGCATAAGGCCAAAACCAGAATGTGCATTTCAAATTTGGTCTCAGCATCAAGAAAAAAGAAGCATAAGGTACGACTATAAGAAGTCCAAAGGATAGCAACATAGTTGGTACAAGAATTAGGAACGCTGAGTTCCAGGAAAAGGCCGGAGGCTTTAATTTGCCCACCTTGGAAGAAAGAAGAGTGAGGGGTGACCTGATCACACCCGTTATTTCTTTAGTTTAACAGATTGGTGATGTATAAAGTAAACAGGCCGAGAATTGTTGAGATAGAATAACCGGAGGATACAGCGTGAAATCAAGCAAGAAGAATACTTGTAAAAGAAATAGGATGACAGAAGACGCTGGTAATGCAGACACCATACATAGATTTTTAAAGCTGTATGATCAAGAATTTTTAAGAGATGTCGCCTCACGAATGTAAAACTTCCTCCCTGCACAGTAACCCCCCCCCCACACACACACACACACACTCACATGATACGTCTTCACAGTGCTATCCTGGCTTACGCTGGTTTGTGTGTATACACCCAGGAGTAACATGTTGCATTTTATATATATATATATATATATATATATATATATATATATATATATATATATATATATATATATATATATATATATATATATATGTATGTGTGTGTGTGTGTTTGTGTGTGTGTGTGTGTGTGTGTGTGTGTGTGTGTGTCTGTGTGTGTCTGTGTGTGAGTATAATGTTAAGAGACGGGAAAACATGAATGTAAATTTCTCTCCCCATAACACACAAACAGTAATCACAAAACGTGCCCTCATATACAGAAGACACACCAGTAAAGCAGCGTTTGAAAAGCGTGAGGGAGAGAGGATCGAGTACGGTTGGGCAAGATAAACAGAGGAGCATCAAGAAAGGTGTATCGAGTACAAAGAGGAGGAGGATCCCGTACTGTTCCTGAAGTTCACCAGGAGCAGCAAGTGACCAGGAAAAGAACAGAGTTAGACTGAGGGACTCAGAGGCGCGAGTTACCCAAGCGGGAAGGGGCTTATGCGAGGAGCTGAATACTAAGTTCTAAAGTGCATTCATAATCGAAGACAAATCACCTCTAAGAATACCAAGATGGGAAGGAGGAGAGATCTTGGATTGCATTCAGATCTGTAGATGACGTACAGATAAGCTCATGAGGGAGTTGGATCCGTATAAAGTATATAATCCTGATGATATCTCGCCCTTGCGCACCCAAAGAGTGTGCAGAAACTCTAGACAGACCACTTGAGATATTGCTGAAGTAGTGGCATGTAGAGGCATCTGTACCAGGACAGTGGAGGAGAGATAATGTTAGTTATAACTGTTAACAAGAGGGGCACTGTAAGGAATACATTAAGATACAGGCCAGTATCACTGACAAGCGCAGGGTGCATCTCCTGAGAGAAAAGCAATCAGAGAGAGAGAGAGAGAGAGAGAGAGAGAGAGAGAGAGAGAGAGAGAGAGAGAGAGAGAGAGGTGTTGCCAAATGGCAGGGCTAGGCCGCATGAGCGCTGGAACATCATACAGTGCCCCTCAGAAGAGAGAGGATTCGAACTTCTGCCGCTTGGACAATCGCATGTTTACCAAATGGCGTCCTAGTTCCGTCTCTTCAATGTATATCAACTGACTTATATTTCTCTCTTGTGTCTCCCCTGATGATGTGATTACTACACGAAAGTGCACTTGGGAACTTATCGTGTTTCATTTTCCCCGTGGAATCATAGGAATATATATATATATATATATATATATATATATATATATATATATATATATATATATATATATATATATATATCTATATCTATATCTTTCTTCTTTCATACTATTCGCCATTTCCCGCATTAGCGAGGTAGCGTTAAGAACAGAGGACTGGGCCTTTGAGGGAATATCCTCACCTGGCCCCCTTCACTGTTCCTTCTTTTGGAAAAAAAAAAAAAGTGGTGACTGTATTGTTGACTGGTTGGTAAGATTATTTAATGTATGTATGACTCATGGTGAGGTGCCTGAGGATTGGCGGAATGCTTGCATAGTGCCATTGTACAAAGGCAAAGGGGATAAAGGTGAGTGCTCAAATTACAGAGGTATAAGTTTGTTGAGTATTCCTGGGAAATTGTATGGGAGGGTATTGATTGAGAGGGTGAAGGCATGTACAGATCATCAGATTGGGGAAGAGCAGTGTGGTTTCAGAAGTGGTAGAGGATGTGTGGATCAGGTGTTTGCTTTGAAAAATATATTTGAACAATACTTAGAAAGCAAATGGATTTGTATGTAGCATTTAAGGATCTGGAGAAGGCATATGATAGGTGCTCTGTGGAAGGTATTAAGAATATATAGTGTGGGAGGCAAGTTGTTAGAAGAAATGAAAAGTTTTTATCGAGGATGTAAGGCATGTGTACGTGTAGGAAGAGAGGAAAGTGATTGGTTCTCAGTGAATGTTGGTTTGCGGCAGGGGTGCGTGATGTCTCCATGGTTGTTTAATTTGTTTAAGGATGGGGTTGTTAGGGAGGTGAATGCAAGAGTTTTGGAAAGAGGGGCAAGTATGCAGTCTGTTGTGGATGAGAGAGCTTGGGAAGTGAGCCAGTTGTTGTTCGCTGATGATACAGCGGTGGTGGCTGATTCGGGTGAGAAACTGCAGAAGCTGGTGACTGAGTTTGGTAAAGTGTGTGAAAAAGAAAGCTTAGAGTAAATGTGAATAAGAGCAAGGTTATTACGTACAGTTGGGTTGAGGGACAAGTCAATTGGGAGGTAAGTTTGAATGGAGAAAAACTGGAGGAAGTGAAGTGTTTTAGATATCTGGGAGTGGATTTGGCAGCGGATGGAATCATGGAAGCGGAAGTAAATCATAGGGTGGGGGAGGGCGCGAAAGTTCTGGGAGCGTTGAAGAATGTGCGGAGAATGTGTGGAAGTCGAGAACGTTATCTTAGAAAGCAGATATGGGTATGTTTGAAGGAATAGTGGTTCCAACAATGATATATGGTTGCGAGGCGTGGGCTATAGATAGAGTTGTGCGGAGGAGGGTGGGTGTGCTGGAAATGAGATGTTTGAGGACAATATGTGGTGTGAGGTGGTTTGATCGACTAAGTAATGAAAGGGTAAGAGAGATGTGTGGTGGTAAAAAGAGTATGGTTGAGAGAGCAGAAGAGGGTGTTTTGAAATGGTTCGGTCACATGGAGGGAATGAGTGAGGAAAGATTGACCAAGAGGATATATGTGTCAGCGGTGGAGGGAACGAGGAAAAGTGGGAGATCAAATTAGAGGTGGAAAGATGGAGTGAAAAAGATTTTGAGTGATCAGGGCCTGAACATGCAGGAGGGTGAAAGGCGTGCAAAGAATAGAGTGAATTGGAACGATGTGGTATACCGGAGTCGACGTGCTGTCAATGGATTGAACCAGGGCATGTGAAACGTCTGGGGTAAACCATGGAAAGTTCTGTGGGGCCTGGATGTGGAAAGGGAACTGTAGTTTCAGTGCATTATACATGACAGCTAGAGACTGAGTGTGAACGAATGTGGCCTTTGTTGTCTTTTCCTAGCGCTACCTCGCGCACATGAGGGGGGGAGGGGGTTGGTATTTCATTATGTGTCGGGGTGGTGACCGGAATGAATAAGGGCAGACACTATGAATTATGTACATGTTTATATATGTATATGTCTGTGTGTGTATATATATGTATACGTTGAGATGTATATGTATGTATATTGGCGTGTGTGGACGTGTATGTATATACATGTGAATGTGGGTGGGTTGGGCCATTCTTAAGTCTGTTTCCTTGCGCTACCTCGCTAACGCGGGAGACAGCGACAAAGTATGATGATAAATATATGTGTGTGTGTGACACTTCTAAATCAGTCCAGGGATATACCATCTGAAGAACATCAGCCAGAATCCTACACAGAATCTCGTCAGAAGCAACTGTTCACCGACCTCTTAAGCAACAACAGTTGTGATGATATCCCTGGACGTAGTAATGTAACAACCGTTGTGATGATATCCCTGGACGTAATAATGCAACAACCGTTGTGATGATATCCCTGGACGTAATAATGCAACAACCGTTGTGATGATATCCCTGGACGTAATAATGCAACAACCGTTGTGATGATATCCCTGGACGTAATAATGCAATAACAGTTGTAAATGATAGCCCTGGACGTAATAATGCAATAACAGTTGTAAATGATATCCCTGGACGTAATAATGCAACAACCGTTGTAATGATATCCCTGGACGTAATAATGCAACAACAGTTGTAAATGATAGACATGGAAGTAATAAAGCCACAACAGTTGTAAATGATAGCCCTGGACGTAATAATGCAATAACAGTTGTAAATGATAGACATGGAAGTAATAAAGCCACAACAGTAGTAAATGATAGCCCCCTAAGGTGATAAAGCCACAACAGTTGTAAATGATAGCACCTGTGGTAATAAAGCCACAACAGTTGTAAATGATAGCCACCTGTGGTAATAAAGCCACAGCAGTTGTAAATGATACCACCTGTGGTAATAAAGCCACAACAGTTGTAAATGATAGCACCTGTGGTAATAAAGCCACAACAGTTGTAAATGATAGCCACCTGTGGTAATAAAGCCACAACAGTTGTAAATGATAGCCCCCTAAGGTGATAAAGCCACAACAGTTGTAAATGATAGCACCTGTGGTAATAAAGCCACAACAGTTGTAAATGATAGCCCCCTAAGGTGATAAAGCCACAACAGTTGTAAATGATAGCCCCCTAAGGTAATAAAGCCACAACAGTTGTAAATGATAGCCCCCTAAGGTGATAAAGCCACAACAGTTGTAAATGATAGCCCCCTGTGGTAATAAAGCCACAACAGTTGTAAATGATAGCCCCCTAAGGTAATAAAGCCACAACAGTTGTAAATGATAGCCCCCTAAGGTAATAAAGCCACAACAGTTGTAAATGATAGCCCCCTAAGGTGATAAAGCCACAACAGTTGTAAATGATAGCCCCCTGTGGTAATAAAGCCACAACAGTTGTAAATGATAGCCCCCTAAGGTGATAAAGCCACAACAGTTGTAAATGATAGCCCCCTGTGGTAATAAAGCCACAACAGTTGTAAATGATAGCCCCCTAAGGTAATAAAGCCACAACAGTTGTAAATGATAGCCCCCTAAGGTGATAAAGCCACAACAGTTGTAAATGATAGCACCTGTGGTAATAAAGCCACAACAGTTGTAAATGATAGCACCTGTGGTAATAAAGCCACAACAGTTGTAAATGATAGTCCCCTAAGGTGATAAAGCCACAACAGTTGTAAATGATAGCACCTGTGGTAATAAAGCCACAACAGTTGTAAATGATAGCACCTGTGGTAATAAAGCCACAACAGTTGTAAATGATACCACCTGTGGTAATAAAGCCACAACAGTTGTAAATGATAGCCCCCTAAGGTAATAAAGCCACAACAGTTGTAAATGATACCACCTGTGGTAATAAAGCCACAACAGTTGTAAATGATAGCCACCTGTGGTAATAAAGCCACAACAGTTGTAAATGATACCACCTGTGGTAATAAAGCCACAACAGTTGTAAATGATAGCCCCCTAAGGTAATAAAGCCACAACAGTTGTAAATGATAGCACCTGTGGTAATAAAGCCACAACAGTTGTAAATGATAGTCCCCTAAGGTAATAAAGCCACAACAGTTGTAAATGATAGTCCCCTAAGGTAATAAAGCCACAACAGTTGTAAATGATAGCCACCTGTGGTAATAAAGCGATAAAAGAGGTGTGACGTGCAGCGATAACCCGGCTGCAGAAAGCATATTGGGATTCCGTAGGAGTAAAAGTTGTGAGTGCGTGGGTGATAAGTGGTGTGGCTAATGTGTCGGTGGGGGAAGCCAACCTCTCGCCAGGGGGCCAGCCATTGTCAACTCGGCCACGACAGAGAGGGAGGGAGCAGCACTGACGCTGCTCCGCTCTCTAGTTGTGTCTTTATTTACCTCCTCCTTCAGCCGCAGTAGGAGCCTCCCTCCTAACCGAGCAGACAACATGCCTACCCAGGAGTTCCCTCGACTTTCCTTGTTGTATTTGTTGTCATTCATGTCACTTGTTAGGTTTACGTAGGTTAAAGACGGTATATGTATTTTTTCATCTGTGTTTTTAAATCGTCAATATTTTCGTACCACTGATGCTGTAGGTATTCCAGTACGATATACTATCCCTTAACGATGACCATTAGGTAGGATGCAGGGCTCATGTGTGTGTGAGACGGGATTTATCATTGTGATATAACTAATGACTGACTATCCGCGCCATTACCTTAATATATATATATATATATATATATATATATATATATATATATATATATATATATATATATATATGTATATATATATATTCTTATGAGTCCACGGGGAAAATGAAACACGATAAGTTCCACCAATGTATGCTCATACATCCATTATTACTCATCTCAACATGACAGAGTTAAATTATCATTTCAATCTATGTTCCTTAGGGCATTACGTATTTGTAGTCCAGAGTTTATTGATGTGTTTGAGAAGATATTTTCTATTGGATCTAAGTTAAAGTACCCTAAATCTTTCATTGATAAATCCCTTAAGTTAGCAAAGAAATAATTTTATAGAGTTGAACCCAAACCTCCCATTGACACCAAGAATCTTTTAGTTTTCCCTTTTAATGATAATTTTACTTTACTTTCCATGTTGCTTGAATCCTTTAATGTAAATGTTGCCTTCGGTAACAATGATACAATAAAGAATATCTTAATCAGGGACTCACCAGAAAACTCTCTTGGGTGCGTCTATAAAATGCCATGTAGAAATTGTGATGTTTTATTTGGGCAGACTGGTAAGGATCTTTCCGTTAGACTTAAGGTACATGAATATAGTATAAGAACGGGACAAGAATCAAATGCCACGTTAAAAACTATGATCATTGTATTGACTGGAGTAATGCCAATTCAGTTATCAACTCTTAACTCCAGTATCACGAGAAATATCATTAAATCTTCTGTTATTAAGTACACAAAGAATTATAACCTAAATATTAGTGAAGGTCTCTACAAATTGGATAAATTTTTTGTTGATAAAATTCGTAAACAATTCCACTTCTTGTCCACGTAATAAGTTTATGATACGCTCGTTGTCCGTCTTGGACAATCACTTGTTTACCAAATGGCGTCTTAGCTACGTCTCTTCGTTGTATATCAACTGACTGTTATATTTCTCTATTGTGTCTCCCCTGATGATGGGATTATTACACGAAAGTGCACTTGGGAACTTGTCGTGTTTCATTTTTCCCGTGGACTCATAGGAATACACACACACACACACACACACACACACACACATATATATATATATATATATATATATATATATATATATATATATATATATATATATATATATATATATAATACAAATATTTCTGGTCAGGTGACCCACCAGTGCCATTATTGGTGGTGGAGGAGGTGTTGGCTTAACACCCAAAGTCATCGACTGTCCGTTTTCTATTCAGTGGTCTTCTGTTGTGCCTTCAGAGCCAAGGGCAGCCTTTCACTGTGGATGAAAATTTAGTTAGGTCCTTCACCGGGGCGCACAAAGAGCCAGACCACCTTCCTTAGAAACCCTCGCCGGCCTCCTCACACCGACACTGCCTTCTTCACAGAGGCAAACACATTATAACACAGGGAGGCCGGCAGAAATACCCTCCAATCAGCACTTAATAGTCTGGGCCGGTGAGACTTATTCAATCGTTAAGAATCGTGCGTTGACAAGCTTCTGTTATCATGCCATCTATAGTCTGTTTTTCCCCCCCTCTCTCTCTCTATCCGTCGTCAATTATATGCCGTGGATAATAGCGCTTTGATTGCATTCAAACTTTCCTGGGAGCGTTGTTTCTTTTTCTTTTCCTTCGCTTGATATCATGCTGTTTTTACAGCCGAAGTTCCTTTGATGGATCTGTATTACACCGGAATCGTCAGTCACCCAGGACAAATGAGCAGTGCCAGGGTTGTAGTTTGCGAGTTTTCTGTTTAGATTATATTACAACGACTTCTGTAGGTACTTCAAATAGTTTCGTGTATATATATGTATATATATATATATATATATATATATATATATATATATATATATATATATATATATATATATATATATATATATATATATTTATATGATATTTAGTAAGGTTCCACGAGCTGTGAATAATACAGTGAGGAACACGAATTAGAGCAAAGATAGGTACAAACCTCTGTCCCTGCATGAAGATGTTTACGAAATGAGAGGAAGGAAGGAAAGTGTGTCATGAGAGAGACTGAAGTGCCTGGCGACTGGTTTTACGACATTGGTCACTACACGAATTAGAGCAAAGATAGGTACAAACCTCTGTCCCTGCATGAAGATGTTTACGAAATGAGAGGAAGGAAGGCAAGTGTGTCATGAGAGAGACTGAAGTGCCTGGCGACTGGTTTTACGACATTGGTCACTGGTGAGTTTAAGCCTCTCTTACGAGAACTCGTCGACCCATTGTGATCTTTGAGTTGTGAGTGAAAACAGACGTGTAGGAATGTTAAGTTCAACTCAGAGTCACGTGAAAATAATGATTAATGGTCTTATAACACAGAGGAAGTGACTTCTCATGTCTCATCATGAATTCCTAGGGAGGATCACTGCCTCAATGTGGCGCTGCTGTGGTGAGGCTGTGGTTACTATACGCTGGGGGTGTGAGTTTACTTCGCTTGAGTTTACTATACAAGAAGTGTGATATTACCTCGCTACCTTTAGCAAGAACTGGGAGTTTACCTCGCTTCTATCATCAAGCGCTGGAACGTTACATCGCTACTTTTAGCAAGCGCTGGGAGGTTATTACCTCGCTACCTTTAATCATTTGTCATTATGGATCACACCGGCTTGTCACCTATATCATTCCCTGTAACAAAAGAGGGAGGCAAGAGGGGAACATATCGTGTTGTCACCCGAGCCAACCCAAACATCACTGTAAAACACCACACTGGAAAGTAGAATACACGATCGATCCCACTGAACTGTGTGTGTATTACCTGGGACTTATATGGTTGAATACACGATCGATCCCACTGAACTGTGTGTGTATTACCAGGGACTTATATGGTTGAATACACGATGGATCCCACTGAACTGTGTGTGTATTACCAGGGACTTATATGGTTATACTTGAATCTGATGTAATGAGAGGCTGGATGATGGCACTCGCTTTCGCTGAGAACTTGACAGAGGAGCTGATACATCTGGTCTCGTTGATTCAGACACGAAATTGTATGTTTTTCTTCCACGTATGTCTTCATAACACTGTGAGAGTCGAGGGGGAAGGTGATGTGGGGCTTACCAGGTTTACGTCGTCTTTAATCCACTATGGGAATGATTGGTTGAGGTGAAGGGTATGAGAGGAGCTGTTGATGGGAGGTGATGGGATTGCCTAGGTGATGGGATTGCCTAGGTGATGGGAGGGCCTGGGTGATGAGCTGTAATGTGATCATTATCATACTTGCGATAGAGCGTCAGGTGATCCGTATAGCACTGTTGAACAGAGGATAACGAACACACACACACACACACACACACACACACACACACACACACACACACACACACACACACACACATACACACACACAAGGGCCTCAGTGGTTTAGTGGCTACCGTTAGTGACTGTGAGTCAGCACGGGCCCACCTGGGATCGGCCCCACATGAGTTTAGATTCTGGGCGCGGCAATCGGCTCACACTTACCCCGGGTGTTCATCTTCTCTTCGAGGCTGGTTGATATATAGGTACCTGGCTCAGGTGTGTGTGTGTGTATGTGTGTGTGTGTGTGTGTGTGTGTGTGTGTGTGTGTGTGTGTGTGTGTGTGTTTGTGCAAATAATCAAGCATAGGAGTTGATATATATATATATATATATATATATATATATATATATATATATATATATATATATATATAGTTAAAAGACGGGGCAGCACGAGTGTAAAACTCTCTCCTTGTAACACGCAAATGATGATTAATCACACACACATACACACACACACGTCTACTCCATTCATCCACTAACCTGATACAATAAAAAGTAATTCTTTACAAACTTTCAAACTAGTTTATTGCGTCATTTCGCGCTATAGTCTCAGGGTTGTTCGCCTTTTTTTCATGTTCTGAAAAACTGGTTTAGAAATTTGAGGGTTCTCTCCCTCGCATCCACTCAACTCTTACTCCTCTCTCTCCCATGGTGGGCAAATTTATGGTGTCCTACGTCCCATTGTATGTGTGGGTGGTGATCTATTTATGTTCTTGTGTTTACTGCACTATCTACTACTAGACCTGTATGGCTGTCTGTGGATTAAGGGGAAGGTTTTACGTGCGTCATGCTATGCCTCTTAAATGGCATATATACCATCTCTTATATATATATATATATATATATATATATATATATATATATATATATATATATATATATATATATATATATATATAATCCCTGTGAATGAGGTGAATACTACCCACGTATCTCCTGTGTGCTATAGAAAACAATCAAAAGGGGCGGCAACGGGGGTATGGAAATCCTCTCTTCCAAAGAAAGTAACAGCGAAAGTAACATACGAAAGCGCTTAACACTTCATATTTTCCGTTTCCTTGTGGTTTTACCTGCATCTGTTATACGTGCCCTACTTGAATATTGTTTTGCACATATATATATATATATATATATATATATATATATATATATATATATATATATATATATATATATATATATATATATATATATGAATATGTATATCATACAAACCTCCAACAGCCAGGATTGAACCCAGGACCCCTGTGCGGTAGCGCTCCAACCTGTTGCACAGGGGTCCCGGGTTCGATCCTGGCTGTTGGAGGTTTGTATGTTCTATGAAGGTGCGCGTTCATATGCACTTTATTCGTATTCATATACCTCCGCGTTGTACAGTTAGGTTCGGTAAAACGCTATCAGCTGGCTATGTGCGCCTGTTGGGAAATAACCGGTATAGACCCCGTTGCTCACCATTGTGAGACGAAGGGTATTCGAATACTTAGTATTCGAATAGTTGTTTCATATATGTATGTATATATATATAAACAATATTGTATAAGGTGGACCTCAGTCCTCAAAGGGTGGATGAACAGTGGAGTTTGTCGGTCAGCTGACCGCCTTGTCCAAGATTTGAACCTGGGTCCATGAGATTCGTGGTTCGCAGCTCTGGCCACTGCACCATGATGGCTCATACATTCTTGTGATAGCTGAGAGGGCACGGGCTACTGAATGCGTCTCATTAATGCTATATATATATATATATATATATATATATATATATATATATATATATATATATATATATATATATATATATATGCTGTATGCATTTAGTTTCATCATTCATTTCATTCCATTCATCGACCATTTTGGTACTTTCGAGATATCTTTATGTCTTTACTAACAAGTTTCTTGCTCACTTTCACGCTGTGGCCTGTGTTTGGGTCATCCCTGTATCTCTGCTGGCACAGACAGTGTTACAAAAAAGGTTCTCTACTGTGTTATTCTTACACGTGCACGCCAACTGTGTTTTTCTTATATGAGCATTTAAAAGGAAGAAGTAACTGTGCATCACAGGAGGCAGATAACTCCAGCCTGGGTCGGGTTCTGGAGCGGCCAATATATCCGGCTCATGTAAAGGAGTGAGTCGTGGCGGCTCCCGGAGACGCGTCCAGCATAGGGTGGGTAGCGGGGCTGCTCGGCGGGGTCTGTGTAACAAAGTACCGGGGTAATCAGTGGCCATTGTGAGGCCAACCACGGGAGACTCATGTCTATATTAGCCTGGTCCTCCCACCCAGCCACCTTCCCCCTCCTCCACTCTACCCTGCTCTCTCTCTCTCTCTCTCTCTCTCTCTCTCTCTCTCTCTCTCTCTCTCTCTCTCTCTCTCTCTCTCTCTCCTTCTCTGTCTTTTATCTCAGTTTCTCTCTCGTTTCCTGATCTCTGTCTCTGTGCCTCCTACTCTTATAGATACGTACAGGTACGTACCCATATCCTCCTGCCGCCCTCCGAGTTGTGGCCTGGTGCCGTGGCCAGCAGGTCCTCCCCGGGGTCATCTGTCGTCTGGCTCTGACAATATAATAACCTATTCATTAGCGTTGCCTGCCTCCCTCTCCTCTCCCCACCTTCCCCGTCCCTCGGCCACCCCTGCCCTAGGTACGTGCCAGCTGTCAGGCAAAATCAGGCGCGTTAAGAATCAGATCATTACCTCTGATGCTAGGCTGGTCGCCTTTATTGACTCTTTCATCACTGTCCTAACAAGCAGTTGAGCCATAAGTGGTGGTTACTCCTTCGCTTGGGACCATCCCGCCATTCTTCATGGCCTGAATGATGGACCATGCATAAAACTAACCTGGACGCCGGTAACAACCTGTGGTGGACGTGTGGGAAGCTTGTGGAAACGACCGGCCATGGTATGAAACACTCGCTAAATTTGTTAAATACAAAATCACCGGTGATATAATTAGGGTTTATGTTCAGCTCAGCGTGCAATCTGCCGGAGGATCAGGGGGTAATGAAGGCGACATGATAGCGAGGTCTCCCGGCCAGCCCGTGTGTGCCTCAGAGAATTAACTGTCTGTCACGACCACATTAAAGCTAAATATATTTGTTGTTTGTAGAGTAATGGTCCGAGGCTTCCAGTCCGGCTCGGGTGACCCAGCCACTCTGGCCGAGACTAATGGCTGTCTGTGGTGGTTGTGCTGGCCCAGGAGGAGCTCCGGCCCCGCTGGCCCAGGCCAGGGAAAAGCGTTGATCCCCTCCTGCCTGGCCCGGGAGGAGCTCCAGCCCCACTGGCCTGGCCCGGGAGGAGCGCCGGCCCCACTGGCCCAGGAGGAGCTCTGGCCTGACCCCATTCAACCACGAAGCACAACCCATCTCTTGTGATGGGTTAGGTAGGCAGTACAGTCACTTGATGGTCTAATGGTCTTGAACACTTTGGTATAATGGAGACTATAACACGAGAGTTGTGGTATCATGTGATGCGCTGCTGCTCACATCCTTCAAACAAAATGTACGTGTTAGAGAGAAAGTATTTCAAGTTTTATACCAGCTGCAGTATTGTTGTGATCATAATCAATAGATGATTACAACATTTTAGTGATCAATGAAAAATTGTCAAAATGATCATTTGTAATTCCACTTTTTACGTTTTTGAAGTTATCTTTTCTTTCAGACAGACAATATGACATACTGCCAGACACAGAGACCAGGAGATACTGCCAGACACAGAGACCAGGAGATACTGCCAGACATACAGACCAGGAGATACTGCCAGACATACAGACCAGAAGATACTGCCAGACATACAGACCAGAAGATACTACCAGACATACAGACCAGAAAATACTACCAGACACACAGACCAGAAGATACTGCCAGACATACAGACCAGAAGATACTGCCAGACATACAGACCAGAAAATACTACCAGACACACAGACCAGAAGATACTACCAGACATACAGACCAGAAAATACTACCAGACACACAGACCAGAAGATACTGCGAGACATACAGACCAGAAGATACTGCCAGACACACAGACCAGAAGATACTGCCAGACATACAGACCAGAAGATACTGCCAGACATACAGACTAGAAGATACTACCAGACATACAGACCCCGAAAATAATAGTTCTGGTAATATTGTATAAATCAATCTGATCTCTGGTGTGGGTCCCGACCCATCTACGACGTCGCATAACTCAGATCAGGAACAGAAATATTCTGTCCTCAGATGAGATGTGACTTATTTATATAAGACGAGGAAGAGTAAGGCTCTGAGGGGCAGAACCTAGGCTGGACGTGCAGGTAGGTGGCAGGAGGCGGGCGTCACACCGCCACCTAACTGCCTGGGCCACCACAGCTCACCTTGCGACACGCACACATGGACGTACGCACGCAAGGTGCGCCTTGCGTAAGCAAACAGTGAAAAAAGAGGAGACCAGTAAAGTAAGCAAGTGATAGCCAGTTATTTGTTCAAGAGATAGACGACTTGGTAGGCTTATCAGTTAATGGCCAATCAGAATATGTAAAACCAACAGCGGTATCGGAGCCAGCCGGTCGCTATCATCCTTATCGCTCACATCAACAATTAACTTAACCATCGTCCAAGTGAGTCACTTTGGTCGCCAGTAAGTTTAGCGGATCCGTTACATATAACAGCCACCTACTGACTGCTGTGTTCGAATTAGGTCGGGATTCTCATATGATTACGGCATCCCATTAGTTCTTCGACGGGAAGTAGGTCAGCGCCCTTGCGCTGAGGCCTCGCGAAAATTTCAGGGCGTGAAAAACCAGTGGCTATACAAAGGGGACAGAATTACATTGGAAGTTTACATGAGGCTCATTAGCGGGACAAGCTATTTAACTGTTTGTCCGAGGGGAGACGTGGTCGCCCACCACAACTCTAAATTAATAGTCGGTGATTAGATCCACTTGTAACGGTCCGTATCGACCGTGGAATGCACACTTTATGGCACCAAGATAAGGTTCAGGGATTATCTGCCATCATCTAACTGGGTCTGGCCCGACATGCCGAGTATTGTCGCGGGAATGAACGTAACATTTCCTCAACTCAGTTGTCGAATCCAAGCTTCCGCTCGGAGATTTCAACTCGCCGCATGAAGCGTTCCAACGACCAGGATGGGATGAAGATATAGTGGTCACTGCTCGTGAAGCGTTGGCCAGCAGAGGGCAGCAGCATGTGTGTAACATGAGACGAGCGGTGGGACGTGGGCGAGACGTGGTAATAGAGAGATAAGTGAGCGTGTGGGAGCAGACTGTGGCGGCCGGGCCTGCCTCATCCATCTAACAGGGTGAAGATGTCAGGCTAGTCTGATCTCTCTCTCTCTCTCTCTCTCTCTCTCTCTCTCTCTCTCTCTCTCTCTCTCTCTCTCTCTCTCACACCTCCCCCTCCCCTCCAGTGCCCTTCACTCGCCACATCCAGAATAGAACAAACCCATCTACTCTCGTCGTCAACTCCGTCCGTAAGTCCAGGTAGCACGTACAACCTCTCTCGGTCCACTCACGTCCATCCTCAAACCCCTTGTCCACTGTGTTCAGCTGGGAACCACCTTATCAATAATGCAAACAAGGCTTGACAGTTGCCGCTGCAGACGTCTGAATTATGGATATGTGAGATGGACCAGAGGCACAGCAGTGATGGTGCGTCAGCTTGAGTGAAATTTCACACAGCATCTTGAGGTGCAGCGGGTCTCCCGCCTCCCGCCTTCACATCTTTTACCGAGATTTATCAGCAGTTTGGCGTCGCTGGTCACGATCACAGGCAATACTAAGCCTAATGCTTATCTTTTTCATCTCTTTTTCAAGATCCGGTACTAACGCACGTATCATAATGTGTAGACCATGTGACGCAGACCGTAATACACAGAGCAAATTCATATATCATGATACACATGCCGTAATACACCTACAGTGCTACACATGCCGTAATGCACAGGCCGTAATACGTACATATACCGTAATTTACGTACCATAATACTCATGCCTTAACACGTATGTCATGATACACGTGCCATACACATGACCTCACACCTACGCCGTAATATACTCATGCCATATGTGAAACGTTCGAGGGTATAGCAGTCTCTCTAACATCTGGTTTACTGTAATGCCGTCAACAAACTCGTATCATTTTCTACTTCCCATTTTCTTTTCTAGTTTCTGTCGGTTGTTGTCACACTACATTACATTTTTCGCTCCACGTGGTAGACAGTGTGGCGGAGAAGTCCCTCTCCATAACAGTGGCCTCATCCTCACCCCCTGATAGCCTGGTGGAACCTTAGAAGCTTCGCTCTCAATTTTTTTTTTTCCCCTTAGGGTGTTGTCCCCTCATTATCTCCCACCCTGCCGACCCCTCCATCTTCTCACCAGTATGGTATACAGGCAGTAGCCACCCTGGGTGTCCTCGAGCGTTCCTGGTGGAGGATCTGTTGAGGAGAAGTGAGGCTTTACTTGTCCCTCCGAATGATGGATCTTGGTCACGCGTCTTCCTGACCTCCTCCCCACACACACACACACACACACACACACACACACACACACACACACACACACACACACACACACCCATGTAGCCGTTGTCAAATTCACATTATTACCATTTACTCGTTGCTCTTACTCCTGCCT
This sequence comes from Panulirus ornatus, assembly GCF_036320965.1. Taxonomy (NCBI): domain Eukaryota; kingdom Metazoa; phylum Arthropoda; class Malacostraca; order Decapoda; family Palinuridae; genus Panulirus; species Panulirus ornatus. The sequence goes on from NC_092260.1 coordinate 9,746,327, forward strand.
GCGTATATTTCTATGATTCGTACCACTGGTGTGCTTCTTGAACACATGTGCTCTTCTGCTCTCGTAACGGAAGCAAGTTGGTCCTCGTTCACTGACAGCCAAGTCTGTGTGTAATAATCATCCAGGAAATGTTTCGTACAAATAAGTTGGGTTGTTGATGCTCGATTGGAGATGCTTAGGAGTCGTAATGTTTGGGGCAGATAGTTGATCCTACGGTGACAGCTGGAATATATATATATATATATATATATATATATATATATATATATATATATATATATATATATATATATATATATTATGTATCTATACCCGGGATAGGGGAGAAAGAGTACTTCTCAAGTATTCCCTGCGTGTCGCAGAACACGACTAAAAGGGGAGGGAGAAAGGGGCTGAAAATCCTTCCTACCGTTTTTTTAATTTTCCAAAAGAAGGAACAGAGAAGGGGGTCAAGTGAGGATATTCCCTATAAGGCTAAGTCCTCTATTCTTGACGCTAGCACGCTAACGCGGGAAATGGCGAATACGTATAATATATATATATATATATATATATATATATATATATATATATATATATATATATATATATATTATATATATATATGTATATATATATATATATATATTCCCTGGGGATAGGCGAGAAAGAATACTTCCCACGTATTCCCTGCGTGTCGTAGAAGGCGACTAAAAGGGAAGGGAGCGGGAGGCTGGAAATCCTCCCCTCTCGTTTTTTTTTTTTTTTTTTTTTTTTTTTTTTCCCAAAAGAAGGAACAGAGAAGAGGGCCAGGTGAGGATATTCCCTCAATGACCCAGTCCTCTGTTCTTAACGCTACCTCGCTATCGCGGGAAATGGCAAATAGTATGAAAGAAAAAGAAAGAAATATATATATATATATATATATATATATATATATATATATATATATATATATATATATATATATATATATATAAAGAATCAGGAGGGCTTGATGAATATTTTTAGATTTATGGGTTTACGATTCGCTAAATACATATACCATCATAAGAGCCTTATTATCAAGACAATATGCGTGTAATATCAACATTATGAGTTTTTCAAGACCCAAAGCTAAATGTTTCTTGAATACATGCATCTAAAGCCCAGCTTTAGTGTGTTAACATTCAATAATGAACAATAATCTTACTTCTCTGAATAACATAGATATTCTTGTAAATCACGACGCAATATTCCAGTGAGATGAAAATTGACTTCGAAATGGAATGGCCTACGTTAAACAATACATTTAAAAGCATAGGCCATTAATGTTGAACATAAGGTGAAATTTATCTGTTTAGATAAGTTATTCGGGTAGAGTAGACTTTCATGTGTTGTTTTATGGTGCGTTTAACGTTCGGATATTTATAATAATCTGCATATCCTCTTGTGGTCTGTATGGAGAAATTGTATCGAGGCAAGAAGCCTTCCGAAGCTAAATGAGAAGCCTGGAATGAACGCCTCGAGGAGCATAAAAGGGGAATTGGAGGGTCAGGAGTTACCTACAGTCTTTGTGCATCTCTGTCGAGTTCCACCCTGAAGGTGTGGTCGACGAGGCTGTGTCCTTCTGAAGTTGATAGACTGTGCGTTATCTCCTTGAACTACGGTAGTTTGCCCTTCGACCCGACGTTGGACCTTGACACGATGGCGATGCATCGCTGCGTACTATTGTCCTCATGAGGTGGGCAGAAAGCTTGCAGTAACTCGAGTATGTTTATGAGTCAGTCGGTCCCACGAGATCACTCGGACCTAAAGTAGTATCAGGATAGTCTTATCTCTCCTCAATCCCCCCGTGCACGTCACCAGTCGCAGCTGGTGGAGTAAGGTAGTAATTTGTCATTAATAACAAGCTCAGAACACACACAATCTTGTTTGAATCAGACCCGGAGGCAGCGGAACTGTGACCAAAAGAAGTTCTGTACCATCAAGGGTAGGAAATTCTCGGAATGACACCCGTGACGTAGAAGCGATCCTTCAGAACACCGGCTGGGTGCAGGTTGGAGGCCCCCCTCAATCCTCCCCTCTCTTCTCTTCTTTTTCTCTTTCTCTCTCTTCTCTCTTCTTCACGGTTATCCTGCCCATACACGACAACGCACCAGCAGAAGAGGGCACCAGCTGATGGACAGGTCCACGTGAATGGACATAAGTCTCAGTCGAAACGACATTACTGATCGCGGAGGAAAGCTGCAAATTGTAAGCGAAATCGAAAAAAAAGGATAGATTAATGCAGATATATATATATATATATATATATATATATATATATATATATATATATATATATATAATATAAAGAATCAGGAGGGCTTGGATGAATATTTTTAGATTTATGGGTTTACGATTCGCTAAATACATATACCATCATAAGAGCCTTATTATCAAGACAATATGCGTGTAATATTAACATTATGAGTTTTTATTCAAGACCTAAGGTCTACAATGTTTCTTGCAAAACATGCATCATAAAAGCCCAGCTTGAAGTGAATGATTAAAACATTCAATAATGAACAATAATCTTACCTTCTCTGAAAATAACATTAGAAAATTCTTGTAAATTCAACAGACGCAATATTTCCCAGTCGAGATGAAAAGTTGTACCTATCGAAATGGAATGGCCTACGTTAAAACATACATTTAAAAGCCAATAGGCCATTTTACTGTTGATAACAATAAGGTATCGACAAAATTATTCTCTTTTTAAATAAGTTTTACTAGGTGTAGGGTAGGACTGTTTTGGTGTTGCTTTCATGCGTGTGTTTAACGTTTGGATATTTAATCATAATCTGTCATAGTCCTCTCTAATGTCTGTATGGGAGAAATTGTTATCGAGGCAAGCAAGTCTGTCCGAAGCTAAATGAGAAGCCATGGAATGAAACGCCTCTGAGGATGCATAAAAAAGTGTCGTGTATGTGTGAGGGTTCAGGAGTTACCTTACAGTCTTTGCTGCATCTCTGTCGAGTTCCACCCTCCTGAAGGTGTGGTCGACGAGCGCTGTGTCCTTCCCTGAAGTTTGAGTACGACTGTGCGGTTCATCTTCCTTGAACACCTACGGTAGTTTCGCCCTTCGACCCCGACGTTGCGACCCTTGAGCACGATGGTCGAGCATCTCGCTGCCGTATCTATTGTGTCCTCAGTGAGGTGGTCGAGGACGAAGCTTGCAGTAACTCGATGCAGTTTACTGGAGTTCGGTCGGTCCCACGAGATCACTCGGACCTAAAGTAGTATCAAGATAGTCTTATCTCTCCCTCAACCCGCCCCGGCACGTCACCAGTCGCCAGCTGGTGGAGGTAATGGGTATGGTATTTTGGTCATTATGACACACTGCCTCAGGAACACACACACGTCTTTGTTCTGAATCAGACCCGGAGGCAGCGGAAACTGTGACCAAAAGAAGTTCTGTACCATGCAAGGGTAGGAAATCTCTCAGAGAGAATCGACACACCAGAGGCACGCTAGTAAGCCGATCCTTGTGCACTGCCTCACCACCGTGCTGGGTTTGCAGGTTAAGGAGGCCCCCCCCCCCTCTCTCTCTCTCTCTCTCTCTCTCTCTCTCTCTCTCTCTCTCTCTCTCTCTCTCTCTCTCTCTCTCCTCACCCGTGGTTATCCTGCCGCTGACCACGACCAACGCACTCTAGCACAGAAGAGGCACTGGCACCCTGATGGACAGGTCCAGAACGTGAGAGGAGATAAGTTCAGTACGAGAAAGAGACCCATTATTAGAGATGGTGGAGAGAAAAGCTGAAGTTTGTAGAGCAGAATCATCAGCGTAACAATAAAAAGGATTAGATGTTAATGCGAGATTATTAATGGAGAGAATAGAGCGTGCAGGCAGTGGGACAGACGACTCTTAAGAGAAAGTGAGGGGGGAAATCGCTTCATCACTGACCACTGAAAATGGACTGATTAAAGAGTAAGCTATCCATTAGGGAACAGAGAGAAGACCGCAAGCTAAAGGAAGGACGACTAGAAAGCTCAGGCTTATGCAACAGCCTTTCTAATTTTTTGGAGATGTCGAGGGTCACGATGAAGAATTCACTAAGCTCCCTGAGGGAGGAGGACCCGAGATGAGTTATATACAAGGGTCGAAAACAAAGGACGTATGTTAGAGGTGCTTTCTCGAAATGGACTGGAGTTGCCAGCGGTGTTCTACGAGGCTCGGTCTTTGCACGTTGCTCTTATTATCCTTAAAAGTTAAAATTGCATTCAGTGACGTGGTTAGGAAATGTTCAGAAAACTGTCCTCTTCGTATGTTAGGCCAAAACTAGGACATGCTTCTCAAGTTTGTGATGGTGATGGATGATTATGGAGTGGTTGGGGGGTCTGCAGATGTGGGTGGGTAGAGACGGTGTCTGCAGTAGTGGGGTGGAGTGGGTAGATGAAGATGGGGGTTTACATGTATGTGGTGAGGTATGTGGTGGGTGAGAGTCTGCAGACATGGCTGGGTGGAGATGGAGTCTGCAGATGTGGTGGGTTGGGGTGCACCATGAGACCACCAGTGACCCATATCAGCGTCCAGTAAACAGAGCCTTTGTCGTGTGGTGTGGCCTAGTGAGCCGTGACCCCTGATGACCGGGAACAGTGAACCACATCGTATGACCCATGGCCGAGTTCCTCTGACCTGCACCCGGCCTGGACGATCCCCTGGATGTGTAGGTGGCCACAGCTGCCACACGAACTCATTTCTGTTAATAGTTTTGATGTCTCTTCTGCCGACCGATGGAAGAGTCCTTTTGATAAATTTAGCCATGCATTAACAAGACGTCAATCACCTTTGATGACGGAGGAGTTGTCTGTTCTACTGTGTGTGTGTGTGTGTGTGTGTGTGTGTGTGTGTGTGTGTGTGTGTGTGTGTGTGTGTGGAACTACCAATCTTTGCAGTTCAGTGGAGGAGGAGGGGAGGGGGGAGTTCTACACCTGTAGGGCCCCTTTTTCAAGAATCTTTACTATCATGCACCTTTTATTAACCCTGGTATGCTTCCACATATAATTTCATCTTTCACTTTATTCCATTCATCCACTAATCTTTTGATACAAAAGCACATGTTTACGTATTATCTATTTTGTTTTGGACTTATTTCATGTTAATGCCTCTGGTTGTTCTATCTTTCCATCTTTCAGAGGCATTTTCACTGCTGTTATCAAACTACTTTGAAAACTTAAAGATTGCGATCATCACCCCTTACTTTTCTCTCTTTCACGGTGGACGAAGCTATAGGTCTCTCAACTCTAATTTTAAGTTATTTCTCTTAATTCTTGTTCCATCTTTATTGTGCTCTTCTGGACCTTCTTTGTCTATAGTTCTCCATGGCTCTTGAAGTGCGTTAACCAAACCTGAGAATCATAGTTTAGTCTTGCCTTGATATAGCATGTGAACAGTTTGCTGAATAATTCCTTCTCCGTGGAATTTAATGCAGTTTAATACTTGCCAGAAGAAGTGTGACTCCCTTACAGGTCTGCGAAGTTGGGGCTCTGGCGAAAGATTTAGGTAGCGTAGACTCCCAAGCTCCTCTCACATGAGCCATATACATGCATAGTGTGCGCGTGTGTTGTCTTCGAATTTTCCTTAACACCTGAAGAAGGTGTTGGGGATTTTCCGGTTAGTGGAAGACGTTGACGGCCTTAACAGCATTGTTAACTTATGGAGTGATTTACCCATTAGAGCAGCTGAAAGCAATACATAAGTGCGTTTCAGGATAGACTTGATACATACTTCGCTTCAAGTCCGGGACTAGCGTTATCTGCTCCTCGTTAGTCACAAATAGAGTTTACAAGTATTCTTCTCTAAAGACCATTGTTGCCAGCTCCCCCATTTCGAGAAGGCTTCTCTGACATGAGCTTTCTCCTCCTTTTCACTAAAGTAATTTTCTCTCCATCAGAGAAGCCTCCTCTACTTTCTTGCCTGTAGATCCAGCTTCTGTACCAACCTCCTCCTATGTAGTACGGTTTCAAATGCCTTCTGTCAATCCAGATGCAAATTATCCAACCAACCTTTTCGTTTGTCTAAATCGGAGCTCACTCTCTCTTAGATACCTGAAAGGTTTCTTACACATGACTTCCATTCTTTGAATCCATTTTGCCCCTCGTCCAGGTAGTCTCTCCTCGTGGAGCAGCATTGCTTTTGATTTCTGATTATCTTTTCCGGTGCAAACTACACACTGGGCAGAGAGATTGGTCTGTAGTTCAGCGGAACCTTCCGGCCTCCTTCCTTAGAGGCACATATGATATTTGTCTTCTCCCACTTCCTTTGCACTCAGTCTTCCTCAGGCAATGTCTTGAACGACTTTTCAAGCGGTTTGTCAAGCGTGTCTGTACATTTCTTCAGCACATAATGGAAAAATTTCATCTTTGCATATTTCTAATCATTATACCAATACGGCAACTTTGTATATTTTCCCTGTTATCTTACCTTGTGCTAAACCAACATTGTAAGTAGTGACTATACCTTATTTGATTGGGATGGCCATTAAGTAGAAGGAGTCAGTAGGACCATTAGGTCGGTGCCTTTGCGAAAACTGCGCCAGAGTTGCCCTTTGCCAATGGCAGTCTGCTTATGTCCTTTCTTTTTAAGGAATATAATGCTTTCCATGAGCTTTCCAGTTCATCTCGCTAGCGTTACGACCAAAGTTATCTTCCACTGTGAAAACGCTTTCGTACTTGCGTCATTAGCCTCTTCACGTTATCTGTACATTACCTTTTACATCTCCTCCCTCTTATGTCCCGTCGACTGGTTAGCTGGTTTTTAATTTCTGTACGCTGTCTGCATTTACCATGTCTTCACTCATTGTACTCCATTTATCAACCACTCTTATTTGATAAAGTATTTCCTTATATCTTTCTTAACAAGTTTCTTGCTTAATTTCATGTTATGACCTCTGGTTGTTCTTTCGTTACGTTTCTCAAAGAACTGTCTGTTTCAGAAATCTAAAGGTGACAAAATTCAAAGTCACTGGTACATCACACACCCTTGTCACATACCAACCTTCACCTGAAACCACTTACCCTCCTTTCTTCCAAGTCGCACACATGTCTTACACTCTTGAAAAAATCTTCACTAACAGCTTTCTTCCAACACAATATATTCGTAACACTTTTCACAGAGCATCTCTTTCAACCCTATCGTATGCTTTCTCCTTATCCATAAAATCCATATACAAGTTCTTCTATTTCTGTAAGTATATCTCGCACATGCACTTCAAAACACCTGATCCACACGTCCTTTATCACTCCTGCAGCCATATATTTCCTTCACAGTTTGAAGCTTTGTGCATGCCATCATCCTCTTAATCTCCAGATGAACTCAATAAACTTATCCTTCTGCAATTTGTACACTTACTTTCGTACCATTTGTCTCTATACAATGGCACTATACAGGCATTCTACCAAATCCTATTAAGTCAAAAACACAATCATCCCCTTAAGAAATTCAACTGCAATCCCATCCACTCCACTCGCTTTCCTGTCCTTCATATTGCGTGGGGCAGTTAACACTTCTCTTTTCATGAAGCCACTAACCACGTCTCTCTCTCTCTCTCTCTCTCTCTCTCTCTCTCTCTCTCTCTCTCTCTCTCTCTCTCTCTCTCTCTCTCTCTCTCTCTCTCTCTCTCTTTCCACACCACGTCCAAAACACGTTCAAAGTCCATCACAGTACTTATTCTTTCTGCTCTTCACCTCAGCCCCGCTTGTCACCACATCCCCTCTTGGTTTTTTCACCGATGTTCCCAGATGTTCTGTTGTTTTTCCTACATTATTAACCCTTTTTTCACATCATTTGCAATGAAGTATCTCCCACATTATTAACCTTTTTTCACATCATTTTCCATGAAGTATCTCCTACATTATTAACCTTTTTTTCACATAATTTTCCGTGAAGTATCTTGATACTCACTCCATCTCTTATTTGTCCTCTTTATTAGCCCCTGCATCTTTTTGACCTCCTGCCGCATTTTTTTTTTTTTTTTTTGGTTATTTCCCAATCATTTGCACTTCTTCCCCGCAAATTACGCCCATACACCTCCATTTTTCTCTTTCAGTAACAATTTCACTTCGTCATCTCACAACCCACTACCATTTCTCAACCGTCCAACTCCCACCTGCACGCCACACACTTCTCTCGCACATGTAAACAGCTTCATTTACTATCGTCTTTTTACATTTTACTCTCAGTCTCTCCTGGTATTTCTTCACACAAGCCTCTTGTCCAGGCTCACTCACTTTTCCCGCCCTCTTCCCGCCCATATCATTTCCTCTATTCCTAAGGTCTCCGCAAGCCTTCAACCTCGCCTTCATCAAATGATGATCAGCCATCCCCACAGCTGCCCCTTTCAGCACATTAACATCCAAGAGTCTCTCCTTTGCACGTTTATCACTTAGTACTTACTCCACAAATGCCCGCTTTCCATCACCGCTCATGTAAACTGATGTTCGCTTTACCAGTCTTTTTTTCAGCACACGCTTTACGTTTTCGTTCACATCAGTGGGTACCCAATGCCCGTCAATTACACTTTCCATTGCCACATTACCCACTCTCGTATTTAAATCACCCATCACTAATACTCGATCCCTCCCATCAAAATTCCTGACACACTCACTCAGCTTCTCCCAAAACACTCGCTTCTCATCATCGCTTCTCTCGTTTCCAGGTGAATAAGTACTGATAGTAATTACCCACCTCTTGTCATCTACTATCATTTTTACCCCCATCAGTCTGGGGCTCATTTCTTTACACTTTCACACATTCCTACAACTCGTTCTGCAGCAGTTCTACCCCTCCTTTAGCTCTCGCCCTCACACTACTCCCTGACATTACCCTTACAAGATTCCAAATCCATTCTTCCTCCTTCCCCTTTAGCAAAGAATCCAGATTTTCTCTCCTCAAACATACTGGATCCACAGAGATTCAAACACTCCAGCCTGAAACTTAGAGAAGGAGGATCAGCATTCCTGTGTTAGCTCCATCCGTTTAAACTTTTAGAAATTATGATGCAAGGAAGGGAGGAATCTACCCCCAGCTCAGCACCCCCAGAGGCGTCTTCTACAACACAAGGAATACGTAGGAAGTATTTGTTTTCCATATCTCAGGTCCCCCAGGGATATATATATATATATATATATATATATATATATATATATATATATATATATATATATATATATATCCTGTTATACAGTCCTATAGCCTAGCGGTTAGCATGCCTGCCTCTTGCACAGGGGTCCCAGGTTCGATCCTGGCTGTTGGAGGTTTGTATGTTCTATGAAGGTGCGCGTTCATATGCACTTTATTCGTATTCATATACCTCCGCGTTGTACAGTTAGGTTCGGTAAAACGCTATCAGCTGGCTATGTGCGTCTGTTCGGAAACAACCAAGTATAGACCCCGTTGCTCACCATTGTGAGACGAAGGGTATTCGAGTACTCAGTATTTCTAATAGTTGTTTCCTATTATACAGTCCCATAGCCTAGCGGTTAGCATGCATGCCTCTTGCACAGGGGTCCCAGGTTCGATCCTGGCTGTTGGAGGTTTGTATGTTCTATGAAGGTGCGCGTTCATATGCACTTTATTCGTATATATATATATATATATATATATATATATATATATATATATATATATTGGTGTTTTCGGACTACCGTGATAGCGAAAAGTCACCTTTAGCGATTTAGCGACCCCAAAGGAGTCCATCGTTATCCTGGTATTGGAAGTAGCGCAACATTGGCGCTGTAAGCTCTCCTGGAAAGAGGACCTTGGTAACACTAGAACTCTTTCGTAAAGAGGAGTCCTGGGGTAATTGCAAATAATTGATAGGTAAATAAATAACATATACATTTAGCTTGTAGCTCCAGTTGAACCTGTAAACTAATTAGTGTCGTACATGAATCACCTTCATTTCATTTACGTAGCATTATGTGATGCAGTACAGTCACTGTATGGTGTTATTCATTCGCGTCCTCTAGCACTGAATGCCTTAATGTGTAAAATGAATGCTACTGGATGCCGTGCATAGACTTGGATCAATTCATGGTGCGATGATGCTTTCAGGATCAGAGATAATCAATGGACTGTCAGTGGAAGTTTGTTTCGTCAATATTACCAGTTAAAAGGGAATAGACACGACTGGGTTTAAGCGGGGGATACGTGAGGTCTGATATGCCCTCACGTATCCCCGCTTGACCACAGAGGCAAGAACCAAATAGAACTAGAGTGGATGGGGCAGGTCTCGGGAAGCCCCGCAGGTTTTAGCGAGACCTCCCGCCGATTTCTTTGACCTGACCTGACCCCCAGCTGACCGAGGGACCTCCCCCCCTCCCCCCTACCTTCTGACCGTGTCCAACAGATTGACCTTAATGCTTCGCTTCTCACCATAATTATGTTTGTTTGAGCCGGTCCGTGCTAGAGAGGCACACGGCCGCTACCCCTTTTGGGTTTCTTATGACCATGTGACCTTAAGGGCCGTTGGTAAATCATTCAGCTGCTCAGGGCAAGCTGGGCACGTAGCTTAGCCAGGGTTCGAACCCTGGGTACCTTCGTTGAAGGAGAACGAGGCTGGGACTCGTGCTATGATTGGCTACGGGAGAAATGACACACAGATTTATGGATTATATTTAAAATGTCAAGTCTGGTGTGTCAGGCCACAGGGGTCAGTAAAGGGGGCGAAGTGTATTTGTATCCGGGGCGGATACATGCCTCGGTGTAGGGGTGGGTGAGGGTGGGGGAGAGGATCAAGGAGAGGAGGAGGTGGGCAGACAACCCATCACCCACCCCTCACCTCTAGAGGCTCACACCAGTCATTCTGGACCAGGATATAATAATAAGATCTGTACGGCGCTTTATTCTTGACCTGTTACGGATGTTCGTTGCGAATTCGAGGAGTCAGAAGTGATGCTCATGGTAGGTATGTAGACCATCTCTCTCTCTCTCTCTCTCTCTCTCTCTCTCTTCTCCCCCCCCCTCTCTCTCTCTCTCTCTCTCTCTCTCTCTCTCTCTCTCTCTCTCTCTCTCAACAGTCGAGTCCAATTTTCACACGTCAGTATATGTTTTGCTCCGTGTTGATTATTAGCTCGTGGAGCCAAAGGCCGATTTTTCACAAGGTGAAAGTCGATTTATGCTTTACATTCGCCTATCTTAATCGAATGAAAGTCGAAACCTTTCTTTGGTCATATCTCCAACAAAATATATACATTATCTCGTGGTCACAAACGTGTTGCTTCCCATATCAGAAGCGCCACACGTGGCCTATAAACCAGTGTCTCTCCGGCTGGCCCAGAGCTGGAGGGACACACCTAATCAGTGTGTCAAGGAAGGTCACCTGAAGCTCCCATGCTGGATCACCTCGTGTCTGGGGAACAGTAATGGCTCTCCAGTATTATGTATTTTGAGAAATCGGCGCATGAGGTGTGCGCAGACCACCACTCCTGGCTTAATGTTATATTCCCTAGCCAAAGATGGACGCATGGATATCAGTGTGGCTATTTGTTCCTCATGAACAGCTGTGCGACGCTTGAGTGTGATGAGGTGACCTGTGGCCTAACTCTGGAGGGTCAGGTCATAGGTCACGTCATTATATCCTAGGGACGTACTGTCGTGCTAAAAATGTGGTAACGACATGCTTGTAATAGTCATACTCTCGTGCTCAAAGAGGTCGTACCGTCGCGCTCAATGGTCGTACTGCTGTGCTCAAAGGGTCGTACCGTTGTGCTCAAAGGGTCGTGGCGTCGCACTCAATGGTCGTATTGTCGTGCTCAAAGGGTCGTACCGTCGTGCCCAAAAGGTCGTAATGTCGTGCTCAATGGTCGTACTGCCGTGCTCAAAGGGTCGTACTGTCGTGCTTAACGGGTCGTACTCTCGTGCTCAAGGGGTCATACTCTCGTGCTCAGAGGGTCTTAGTGTCGTCCTCAAGAGGTCGAACTGTTGTCCTCAAGGGTCGTACCATCGAGCTCAGAGGGATCGTACTGTCGTGCTCAATTAGTCGTATTCTTGTGCTCAGAGGGTCTTAGTGTCGTCCTCAAGAGGTCGAACTGTCGTCCTCAAGGGTCGTACCATAGTGCTCAGAGGGGTCGTACTGTCGTGCTCAAGGGGTCGTACTGTCGTGCTCAAGGGGTCGAACTGCCGTGCCTAAGAGATCGACTCAGTAACAAGTGAGCGGAGGTCGTTAACCAGCCTCTCCTGGCAATATCCCTTTCAAGATCTTTCCTTGTCGAATAGTGTTGTTTATTGTACGTGTATTGTTTATTGTATATTAATTATCCATAACCGCCGTCACCCGCGTTAGCGAAGTAGCGCAAAGAAACACGAGGAATGGCCCAACCTACCCATATACACATATGTAATACATAAACGCCCACACACGCACATATACATGCACATACATTTCATCGTATTCATACATATGCATACACAGACATATACATATATACACTTGTACATATCCATACTTGCTTCCTTCATCCATTCTCGTCGCCACCTCGCCATACACGAGATAGCACCCCTCCACAGTCCCTCCAGCGAGGCAGCGCCAGGGACAGACAAAAAGGCCACATTCGTTCACACTGTCATATGTAATGCACCGAAACCACAGCTCCCTTTCCACATCCAGGCCCCACAGACCTTTCCATGGTTTACCCCAGACGTCTCGCATGCCCCGGTTCAATCCATTGACAGCACGTCGAGCCCGGTATCTCACATCGTTCCAATTCACTCTATTCCTTGCACGCCTTTCACCCTCCTGTATGTTCAGGCCCCCATCGCTCAAAATCTTTTTCACTCCATCCTTCCACCTCCAGTTTGGTCTCCCGCTTCTTCTTCCCTCTACCTCTGACAATATATCCTCTTGGTCAATCTTTCCTTACTCATTCTCTCCATGTGACCAAACCATTTCAGTACACCCTCTTCTGCTCTCTCAACCACACTCTTTTTATTACCACACATCTCTCATACCCTTTCATTACTTACTCGATCAAACCACCTCACACCACATATTTCATTTCATCTCATTTCCAACACATTCACCCTCCTCCGCACAACCCTATCTAGAGCTCACGCCTCGCAGCCATATAACATTGTTGGAACCACTATTCCTTCAGAAATACCCATTTTTGCTCTCCCAGATAACTTGGCCTTCCACATATTCTTCAACGCTCCCAGAACCTTCGCTCCCCCCCACCCCTCCACCCCCTACCCTGTGATTCACCCCCGCTTACATGGTTCCATCCGCTGCTAAGTCCACTCCTAGATATCTAAACACTTCACTTCCTCCAGTTTTTCTCCATTCACGCTTACCTCCCAGTCAACTTGTCCCTCAACCCTACTGAACCTAATAACCTTGCTCTTACTCACATTTACTCTCAACTTTCTTCTTTCACACTTTACCAAACTCAGTCACCAACTTCTGCAGTTTCTCTCCCGAATCAGCCACCAGCGCTGTATCATCAGCAAACAACAACTGACTCACTTTCCAAGCCCTATCATCCACAACAGATTGCATACTTGCCCCTCTCTCCAAAATTCTTGCATTCACCTCCCTCATCATAGTAATCTATCAACATAGGGTGTAGTGTTCCTTACGACCGTGGTAGGGATGTAGTAGTGTTCCTTACTATCGTGATGGTGAGGTAGTAGTGTTCCTGCTTACCATGATAACGGTATAGTGTCCTCATCTTACCATCCATTACATGGGAATTTATGTTCCAAGTAACACGATTATGAACACCTTGAGGGAACTGGTAATAACTCACCGTCAGAGTTGCCGAATTCTTACATCGTTCCAACAAATGTGAAATGATTTAACGAGGAAATTGCTGCAGGCGATACGGGACTTGTTTTGTTTCTGTCAAACTCAGCTGATACTTTACTAACGGGAGACGGTCACTGTTATACAGGAGGAGAATAGTTGCACAGGAGAGGGGTAGCGTGCTGTAGGAGAGGGATAGTGACACAGGAGACAGGAGAGGGATAGTAGCACAGGAGAAGGATAGTGTGATGTAGGAGATAGAGATAGTGGTACAGGAGAGGGAAAGTGTGGCACAGGAGAGGGTTAGTGTGGTGTAGGAGAGGGAGAGTGTGGCAGGAGAAAGGATAGTTGCAACGTCCCTTCCTTCTCACAACTTCCCAACGGGAACGTGCTCGTGGAAACGGGAGACACAGGTGCTGATACAATGCGAAAAGCATCTTGATCCTCCTTCTTCCTGTTTTAGTTATGGTGTTAGATTATCCATATCGATCAATAAATGTCTTTACCGTCTCAGAGTACTGATACAGTATGTAAGATGGCACGGGCAAGTGAATGCCTTAAGACTGACCATCTCACACACACACACACACACACACACACACACACACACACACACACACACACATACACACATGGTTTGGTCACATGGAAAGAATGAGTGAGGAAAGATTGACAAAGAGGATATATGTGTCAGAGGTGGAGGGAACGAGGAGAAGTGGGAGACCAAATTGGAGGTGGAAGGATGGAGTGAAAAAGATTTCGAGCGATCGGGGGCCTGAACATGCAGGAGGGTGAAAGGCGTGCAAGGAATAAAGTGAATTGGAACGATATGGTATACCGGGGTCGACGTGCTGTTAATGGATTGAACCAGGGCATGTGAAGCGTCTGCGGTAAACCATGGAATGTTTTGTGGGGCCTGGACGTGGAAAGGGAGCTGTGGTTTCGGTGCATTATGCATGACAGCTAGAGACTGAGTATGAACGAATGTGGCCTTTGTTGTCTTTTCCTAGCGCTACCTCGCGCGCATGCGGGGGGATGGGGTTGTCATTTCGTGTGTGGCGGGGTGGCGACGGGAATGAATAAAGACAGCAAGTATGAATTATGTACATGTGTATATATGTATGTGTCTGTGTATGTATATATATGTATACGTTGAAATGTATAGGTGTGGACGTGTATGTATGTACATGTATATGTGGGTGGGTTAGACCATTCTTTCGCTTGTTTCCTTGCGCTACCTCGCGAACACGGGAGACAGCGACAAAGTATATTAAAAATTATATATAGTGAAAAGTTTTTATCGAGGATGTAAGGCATGTGTACGTGTAGGAAGAGAGGAAAGTGATTGGTTCTCAGTGAATGTAGGTTTGCGGCAGGGGTGTGTGATGTCTCCATGGTTGTTTAATTTGTTTATGGATGGGGTTGTTAGGGAGGTAAATGCAAGAGTTTTGGAAAGAGGGGCAAGTATGAAGTCTGTTGGGGATGAGAGAGCTTGGGAAGTGAGTCAGTTGTTGTTCGCTGATGATACAGCGCTGGTGGCTGGTTCATGTGAGAAATTGCAGAAGGTGGTGACTGAGTTTGGTAAAGTGTGTGAAAGAAGAAAGTTAAGAGTAAATGTGAATAAGAGCAAGGTTATTAGGTACAGTAGAGTTGAGGGTCAAGTCAATTGGGAGGTAAGTTTGAATGGAGAAAAACTGGAGGAACTAAAGTGTTTTAGATATCTGGGAGTGGATCTGGCAGCGGATGGAACCATGGAAGCGGAAGTGGATCATAGGGTGGGGGAGGGGGCGAAAATCCTGGGAGCCTTGAAGAATGTGTGGAAGTCGAGAACATTATCTCGGAAAGCAAAAATGGGTATGTTTGAAGGAATAGTGGTTCCAACAATGTTGTATGGTTGCGAGGCGTTGGCTATGGATAGAGTTGTGCGCAGGAGGATGGATGTGCTGGAAATGAGATGTTTGAGGACAATGTGTGGTGTGAGGTGGTTTGATCGAGTAAGTAACGTAAGGGTAAGAGAGATGTGTGGAAATAAAAAGAGCGTGGTTGAGAGAGCAGAAGAGGGTGTTTTGAAATGGTTTGGGCACATGGAGAGAATGAGTGAGGAAAGATTGACCAAGAGGATATATGTGTCGGAGGTGGAGGGAACGAGGAGAAGTGGGAGACCAGATTGGAGGTGGAAAGATGGAGTGAAAAAGATTTTGTGTGATCGGGGCCTGAACATGCGGGAGGGTGAAAGGAGGGCAAGGAATAGAGTGAATTGGATCGATGTGGTATACCGGGGTTGACGTGCTGTCAGTGGATTGAATCAGGGCATGTGAAGCGTCTGGGGTAAACCACGGAAAGCTGTGTAAGTATATATATTTGCGTGTGTGGACGTATGTATATATACATGTGTATGGGGGTGGGTTGGGCCATTTCTTTCGTCTGTTTCCTTGCGCTACCTCGCAAACGCGGGAGACAGCGGCAAAAAAAAAAAAAAAAAAAAATATATATATATATATATATATATATATATATATATATATATATATATATATATATATATATATATATGCTCCATTCTGAACCAGGTACCCATTTATCGACCAGAGGAACAGCTCGTTCAGCTGTGGTCCGGCTGCTGCGCACAGAACTCGAACTCGGTTGGTTCCCGCGCGTGAACTTACAATCAGCAACGCTAAGCAGCACACTGAGGAGGCCCAGTGCTAGGGAAGCCTCACACAACAGTATATTGGCTGCTAAGCTGAACGAAAAAGATTTCACCTGGCTCGTCATGCATCTTAGCAGTCCTTCCCACAATATATTGGCCACCTCGCTACCAGTGAGAGACAAAGCACCGATGAAGACTCTATAAAGATCATTATTCAGTCGTAATATTCCGAAACGTATGTGTGTGCAAGGTCGTTGTCCAGTGACTTATAACATTGTTCAGTGGAAACTTGTGCACGTGCTGGCATGCCCCTCGGCTTCTCAGTACTTGGGAAAAAAATGTATTCTTTTTCCAGGAGGTTATGATATGCCGGATTTAATCTTATGTAATGAGAGATCCTCAGAAGATTCATCGGTGTTATGAAAATATGTTCGATCGTTTTTCACGAATTTCACGAGAACCTTAATATTCAACTTCGTCTAACTCCAGGTTCACACTGGCGTCGTCTAACTCCAGGTTCACCCTGGCGTCGTCTAACTCCAGGTTCACACTGGCGTCGTCTAACTCCAGGTTCACCCTGGCGTCGTCTAACTCCAGGTTCACACTGGCGTCGTCTAACTCCAGGTTCACATTGGCGTCGTCTAACTCCAGGTTCACACTGGCGTCGTCTAACTCCAGGTTCACACTGGCGTCGTCTAACTCCAGGTTCACACTGGCGTCGACTAACTCCAGGTTCACACTGGCGTCTTCTAACTCCAGGTTCACACTGGCGTCGTCTAACTCCAGGTTCACATTGGCGTCGTCTAACTCCAGGTTCACACTGGCGTCGCCTAACTCCAGGTTCACACTGGCGTCGTCTAACTCCAGGTTCACATTGGCGTCGTCTAACTCCAGGTTCACACTGGCGTCGTCTAACTCCAGGTTCACACTGGCGTCGTCTAACTCAGGCTGACACTGGCGTAATCTCCTTTCACACACTATCACACTCGACCTTCACGCTGTCTCCTGTCCCACCGTCCTCGACCTTCACAGTGTCCTACTGTCCTTGACCTTGACAATGTCTCCTCTCACGCCGTCCTCGACATTCAGTGTCCTAATGCCCTCGACCTTCACACTGTCTCGCCATTTACATCGGTTCCTGCACACTGTCCTCGACCTTCACACTGTCCTCGCCATCTACATCGGTTCCTGCACACTGTCCTCGACCTTCACACTGTCCGCGCCATCTACATCGGTTCCTGTACACTGTCCTCGACCCTCACACTGTTTCCTCACACTGTTCTCGAACTTCACACTGTCTCCTCTCATGCCGTCCTCGGCCTTCACACTGTCTCCTCGCGCACTGTCCTCGACCCTGACAGTGTCTCCTCGCACGCTGTCCTCGACCTTCACGCTGCCTCCCAGCAACCTACCAAGGTGTCCGGCCGTCACACACACACATGCAATCATTTGCTTATTTCTTTTTCGCATTCACGGTTCCCCATCCCTTTTCCCGCTACCTCTTTCCTCAGTTGGCCTTCGGTATTGTTCTTCACTTTGTGCCTGTGCGTCCACACTGGCATTCCAAGACGTCGTCTGACTAGCTCTCCAGATCTCTTATCTCTCCTGTTTTTTTTTTTTCACCTGAACTTCAGCCTCTTATCTCATGCTAATTCCTCTCGACCTCAAGGATTATCTCCGTAATGTGTTTAACAACAAGCGTGTGACCCTCTTACGCAGGGGTGGTGTTATCTGCCACCAGCTCTCTCAAAGTGGGCAAAATACACGTCTTTGTGGCCGTATACATGAAAAAAAACAAAACAGGATCTGAACCGACTTGTTGAGCACGTGTCGGTGGATTTAAGGCAACCTTGGAGCGGTTCAGCGTCCATGTTCACCTGGGCCAGGGCCAAGATCTTAATGAGGCCCAGAAATACTCAAATAACTAACAAATAATTAACACACGCTAATTATACGGTCTTCTTAACGCCCTCACATAACAGAAGACTAATTGGGACCACTGATACATGATAACTCTCGAACGATCGTGTTAAGGCTACATTACAGAACCGAACACTCAGATACCGACCGTAAAAGCTTTGATGGTTAGCATTATCAAGTACGGTGCTCTTCAATTAAGGATCCCAGCCGTTGATAGACGGTGTATCAGGCCAAGGTTTAGCCTCCACTGGCCGGCTGCCCTGCCCCTCAGCCGGATATCAGGCCAAGGTTACCCATCCCCCAGCAGCCAAGGCATCAGGCTGGGGCCAGTCTTAGGTGTGCAGTGATCGCTTGTGGGCCCGGACGTCACCAGACTGCAGCTTGCCCCAGGCTGCAACAAGCACCCGCTTCGCAGCCGATGTATCAGCCTCCCTGACGAACCATCCGACTGTCGGCCCAGGTATCAGTGGCCAGCTACCCTCCCTCTAGCCGGGGTATGAGACCAGTCGTGACCCAGTGGTCAGGCCTTGGTCTTTAGCCGGGCTGCCAGTCGAGAACCAACGCTAAATGATCAGCCATCCACTCCTCAGCACAGGTATCTGGCGGGGTCCAGCCTCGTGGCCCGCTACCCGCCTCCTCAGCCCAGGTATCAGGATGGTACCAGCGCCGGTAGTCGGCTACCTGCTCACCGCTGGCCCCCTCCTCCCTAGTTCTAGGTCAGTCACGTCCCTCGCCACCAAATGCGTGTTCCGCGTCTTTCGATGTGTCCAGCGCGCACGTCTTACGGTGAGGGGGAACATGATATGCGCCTTACAAATGTCTTTCAGGCCGGAATAAAATTGAATTAGAAAAGCGATAATAATGTCAGAGCGAAGTTGGGTTGCGAAGTTCTGGTGTAGTTAAGTGGCGTACATTGACGCTATCTCATAAGGGACAAGTGGGTTTCAATACGCGGCCATGAGGACCACAGTCAGCGTCGTATAACTCACTGATAATTGTAACACGAGACCCTCCTCCCCCCCACCCCCCCCTTCTGTAATGTTCCTGGCTGCTGCCCTACTGCTGCCTGCTTGCCTGCTTCCCATCCTCTGCTACCGCTGGCTTGTTCTGCTGCCCTTGTTGCTCGTTGGTGCTGCTGCCTGCTTGCCTGCTACCTAGCCTTTGCTGTTGCTGACCTGATCTACTGCCCTTGTTGCTCCTGCTATGCCTGCTTAAACACTCCTTAGTCTCTCCTGCTTTTGTTGCTGCCCTACTCTCCTACCCCTGTTACTGTTTCTGCTTCTGCAGCTGCTTCAGTCTCCTGCTTCTCTTACTGTTCCTGCTGCTGCTTCTGCTGTCTAACTCTGCTGCCTCTGTTACTGTTCCTGCTGCTTCTGCTGCCTTACTCTCCTGCTTCTGTTTCTGTTAATGTTTCTGCTGCCTTACTCTCCTGCTTCTGCTGCTGTTATTGCTGCTGTTGCAGTCTTACTCTCCTGCTTCTGTTTCTGTTAATGTTTCTGCTGCCTTACTCTCCTGCTTCTGCTGCTGTTCCTGCAGGTGCTGTCTTACTCTCCTGCTTCTGCTACTGTTACTGTTCCTTCTGCTGCTGTCTTACTCTCCTGCTTCTGTTACTGTTACTACCTTACTACCCAAGTATATGGTTGAGTTCTCTCGCTCTCTCATCTGCCTTGTTCCTCCCCAATGATATCTAATCAATCTTATGTAATTCCTCTACATGTAACGTAGTCTCTGCTCTTCTATCCTGGCATCGTAGGTGTGTGTGTGTGTGTGTGTGTGTGTGTGTGTGTGTGTGTGTGTGTGTGTAGGCCTGACCCCCGCCCGTCAGCACCACCTGCAGGAGTCCTGGGCTACAGTCATCCTCCCAGGGGATACAGACAGTAAAGTCATGTAACAACCGGAACAGTAGAACACAGGAGTTACGGTAATTGAAGCGGTAGTAACGTGGTAGTAACAGTAGTAGTAACAGGGATAGTAACAGCAGTAGTGACACCTCGAGCAGTAGGTACAGGTGTAACAGTAAGTGGAACAGAAATAGCAAGATGGTTGGGTGGATTCGTTTAATGCCTTTTGTATTACCACACCAAATGTCTACTGACGACAAGAAAGTCACCTTGACTTATTACATGACTGACAAGTAAGTCATTAAACCCACGATTCAGTTTTGATGATTGCAATATATGACTAGGTTTAAATCAGGTGTGAAGAGTGTGGTGTCCTCCCCTCCGGCCAGCTGATGACTGGCATCTGGAGGTTTCTTCAGCCACGTTCTCTTTTCTTAGATACTTTCCTTCTCGCTGTTGAACGCATACTTTCCCTTACTTTGTTCGGCTGAACCTTTGTCCTCTTTGTTTTAAGGTGGTTCGCTCACACTTCCATGGGTTCGATGCTCTTACGACGCGTGATGTCCCTCTGGCAATGCCATCACTCTACAAGTTCCTGGGAATTAGGTTCTCGTTATCCAGACTCAGCGTTTCGTATCTTGTTCTAAGCCTTTACGAATGGTGTGGGATCCCTCTGGTGTGCTGTGACGCGCCTCTCTCTTGCCTTCTGGCCTTGCCACTTATTGTATAAGTCTTCTTAATCTGCACCATCTTCATTGACGTCAGCTCAGTCCCTTTCTTTTTTGCCTCTGCACCTGTTCTTCCGTTCTCCTACTGTCCACTGATCATTTACTGCTGCTTGTACCTCTGTTGTTCCTCTGCTTTCGTATCTTCTTATGCTTTGCACTGCAGCTAACCGGCTACTGGGAGGAGCACTGCAGCTAACCAACTAATGGGAACAATGCAGCTAACCAACTAGTTGGACCACTGCAGCTAACCAGCTACTGGGAGGAGCATTGCAGTTACAGCGACTGGGAGCACTGCAGGAAACGAGTTAGTGGCAACACTGCAGCTAACTAACTAGTGGGAGCACTTTAGCTAACCAGCTAGTGGGAGGAACACTGCAGCTAACCAGCTAGTGGGAACACTGCACTTAACCAGCTAGTGGGACCACTTCAGCTTACCAGCCAGTGGAAGCACTGCAGCTAACCAGCTAGTGGAAGCACTGCAGGTAACCAGCTGGTGGAAGCACTACAGCTAACCAGCTAGTGGGAGCACTACAGCTAACCAGCTAGAAGGAGGGGCACTGCGGCAAACCAGCTAGTGGGAGGAGCACTGCAGCTAACCAGTTACTGACATTGATGTTATGTTTACGACTCGGTTTTGTGAGATTAAATTTCATTCACTATTTTGTGATGTGTTTAAAATGTAAGTGGTCAGCTAATCACTTTATGTAAGAGACCATATATATATATATATATATATTATTTATTTTGCTTTATCGCTGTCTCCCGCGTTAGCGAGGTAGCGCAAGGAAACAGACGAAAGAATGGCCCAGCCCGCCCACATACACTTGTATATACATACATGTCCACACACGCACAATATACATACCTGCACATCTCAATGTACACATATATATACACACACAGACATATACATATATACACATGTACATAATTCATACTGTCTGCCTTTATTTGTTCCCATCGCCACCTCGCCACACATGGAATAACAACCCCCTCCCCCCTCATGTGTGCGAGGTAACGCTAGGAAAAACACCAAAGGCCCCATTCGTTCACACTTAGTCTCTAGCTGTCATGTAATAATGCACCGAAACCACAGCTCCCTTTCCACATCCAGGCCCCACACACTTTGCATGGTTTACCCCAGACGCTTCACATGCCCTGGTTCAATCCATTGACAGCACGTCGACCCCGGTATACCACATCGTTCCAGTTCACTCTATTCCTTGCACGCCTTTCACCCTCCTGCATGTTCAGGCCCTGATCACTCAAAATCTTTTTCACTCCATCTTTCCACCTCCATTTTGGTCTCCCACTCCTCCTCGTTCCCTCCACCTCTGACACATATATCCTCTTGGTCAATCTTTCCCCACTCATTCTCTCCATGTGACCAAACCATTTCAAAACACCCTCTTCTGCTCTCTCAACCACACTCTTTTTATTTCCACACATCTCTCTCACCCTTACATTACTTACTCGATCAAACCACCTCACACCACATATTGTCCTCAAACATCTCATTTCCAGCACATCCACCCTCCTGCGCACAACTCTATCCATAGCCCACGCCTCGCAACCATACAACATTGTTGGAACAACTATTCCTTCAAACATACCCATTTTTGCTTTCCGAGATAATGTTCTCGACTTCCAAACATTCTTCAAGGCTCCCAGAATTTTCGCCCCCTCCCCCACCCTATGATTCACTTCCGCTTCCATGGTTCCATCCGCTGCCAGATCCACTCCCAGATATCTAAAACACCTCACTTCCTCCAGCTTTTCTCCATTCAAACTTACCTCCCAATTGACTTGACCCTCAACCCTACTGTACCTAATAACCTTGCTCTTATTCACATATACTCTTAACTTTCTTCTTTCACACACTTAACCAAACTCAGTCACCAGCTTCTGCAGTTTCTTACATGAATCAGCCACCAGCGCTGTATCATCAGCGAACAACAACTGACTCACTTCCCAAGCTCTCTCATCCACAACAGACTGCATACTTGCCCCTCTTTCCAAAACTCTTGCATTCACCTCCCTACCAACCCCATCCATAAACAAATTAAACAACCATGGAGACATCACACACCCCTGCCGCAAACCTACATTCACTGAGAACCAATCACTTTCCTCTCTTCCTACACGTACACATGCCTTACATCCTCGATAAAAACTTTTCACTGCTTCTAACAACTTGCCTCCCACACCATATATTCTTAATATCTTCCACAGAGCATCTCTATCAACTCTATCATATGCCTTCTCCAGATCCATAAATGCTACATAAAAATCCATTTGTTTTTCTAAGTATTTCTCGCATACATTCTTCAAAGCAAACACCTGATCCACACATCCTCTACCACTTCTGAAACCACACTGCTCTTCCCCAATCTGATGCTCTGTACATGCCTTCACCCTCTCAATCAATACCCTCCCATATAATTTACCAGGAATACTCAACAAACTTATACCTCTGTAATTTGAGCACTCACTCTTATACCCTTTGCCTTTGTACAAAGGCACTATGCATGCATTCCGCCAATCCTCGGGCACTTCACCATGAACCATACACACGTTGAATATCCTTACCAACCAGTCACCAACACAGTCATCCGCTTTTATGATAAATTCCACTGCAATACCATCCATACTCGCCGCCTTTGCCGGCTTTCATCTTTCGCAGATCTTTCACTACCTCTTCTCTGTTTACCAAACCATTCTCCCTGAACTTCCCACTTTTCACAACACCTCGACCAAAACACACTATATCTGCCACTCTGTCATCAAACACATTCAACAAACCTTCAAAATACTCACTCCATCTTCTCACTTCACCGCTACTTGTTATTACCTCCCCATTAGCCCCTTCACCGATGTTCCAATTTGTTCTCTTGTCTTACGCACTTTATTTGCCTCCTTGCAAAATATCTTTTTTATTCTCCATGAAATTTGATATATATATAGCTACAGAGATAGTTACATTGAGTGAAGACTATCATGATGAGAGAGAGAGAGAGAGAGAGAGAGAGAGAGAGAGAGAGAGAGAGAGAGAGAGAGAGAGAGAGAGAGAGAGAGAGAGAGAGAGGTCAGAGAAGATATACATCTGGAGGTGTTAATGGTATGCCAAACCTCCTGTATCACATATCCTCACCGGCGAGAGACAAGGGGAGCTGTGCATCATGAGTCTCGCCCCGCATGTCATCGTTCATAGATCATCGGCGTGGTTGCAGACCAGTTGGCTGGGCAGCAGTAGCGGCAGGAGTGAAGCAGAAGTGGCTGTTCCTCAGGGTGAAATTAGCAGTGATCTGGGAGGAGGGGGGCCTTCGCAATGTGGGTCATGGCGCTTTCTACTTCTGGTGGGTTATCGCTGTGATTACCCGTCTCATTGACTAAGGTGCTCATTAAACCACCCTATTCCTCCCCTTTTTTCCCTCCCTCTCTCCCTCCTTCTCTCTCTCTCTCTCTCTCTCTCTCTCTCTCTCTCTCTCTCTCTCTCTCTCGGTGAGCGCCACGGGCTATCCCTGCCGCCCTAGCAAGCTTTCATCGAAGATACTTAAAGGATAGGGACTCCTCTCTCTCTCTCTCTCTCTCTCTCTCTCTCTCTCTCTCTCTCTCAGTGCCGTTGGAGAGAGAGAGAGAGAGAGAGAGAGAGAGAGAGAGAGAGTAAACACACTGCCTCTCCTCAGGTGCCAGAGGTGGTCAGGGGCAGAGGTCATGTGTAACAGGAGCCGTGTGGAGAAGGTAAATAACACCACCTCAGAGGGGACACAGAGGCCTGGCTTGAATGTGTTGTCCTGGGCTACCTCAGGCTCGGCCATGCTGCTCGAACCTTACCACCGGTGATGAAGAACATGGGATTATGAGCATCGGGTTCAGGAACATGGGATTAAAGAGCATGGGGTTCAGGAACATGGGATTAAAGAGCATGGGGTTAAAGAACTTGGGATCAAAAAGTATTGAGTCAAGTACCATGGGATTAAAGAACACGTATTTAACGAACATGGGATTAAAGATCACGGAATTAAAGTGCATGCGATGAAGGAGCATGAAGTTAAAGATCATGGGGGGAAAGAACATGGAGTTAGAGAACATTGGGTTAAAAAGCATGGAGTTAAAGAACATGGGATTAAAGAACACAGGATTACGCTTTGCTTTCATTACGAGGAGATGATAACCCAAGGGGGAACTGACGGAGAAATTCGTACGATTGTGTGATAAGAATGGTACGAGAGAGACGGGTTTATGAGGAGGTGACAGAACCGTTAGACCTACACAGACAGACAGACAGACAGACAGACAGACACACACACACACACACACACACACACACACACACACACACACACACACACCACACGCAGGAGGGGTAACTAGACGCGTAAGCCATTTTTTCTAAAGTCTTCAGGGACGCTCGGCTGATTGATCAGGTCTTAAGATGCGAGTTCATCAATAGGAGGTCACAAC
>NC_092260.1:9776674-9784174 GCF_036320965.1 Panulirus ornatus
TGCATGAAAACAGGTCCCACGTCTGTGGGTGTGTGGATTAGTTACTCCAATACAGACTTCCTGCACAGTATAGCCTTATTTTTCTAATCATTTACTGAAGATGTCTCTTATGTTCTTCATATATCTGCTTCCTTGCAGTGTATTACTCTCAGCATGTATATTGTTTTGTTCACTATTGTCTTGAATGGCATCCAGTCATCTCACATTGTGATTCACAACATTCAGTTCTCCTTCATCCAGAGTGACAATATCCTGGAAATGTTCGTTCATCTTCGTCCAGCCTGGGGACCTTGCTCTGACTTTCACTGACTCGTAACATTTTTTTTTTTTTTTTTTTACGTACGACATTAAAGCCAGTTTTTCCCCTCCCAGCTCCTCCTCTGATTCATCTTAAAGGGCAACATTATCTACACACCTCCTGAGGTGGAGGCAGCTGCCACGCCCTTCACTGTGGCCACGTCTTACCTAACGATCATCCCATCACACGTAGCCATGACCCCAGTCATGCCTGACACTCGTCTCACCATACTCCACCATCATGACCCAGTCATGCACCACCATGACCCAGTCATACACCACCATGACCTAGTCATACACCACCATCATGACCCAGTCATACACCACCATCATGACCCAGTCATACACCACCATGACCTACTCATACACCACCATGATCTAGTCATACACCACCATCATGACCCAGTCATACACCACCATGACCTAGTCATACACCACAATGACTTAGTCATACACCACCATGACCTAGTCATACACCACCATCATGACCCAGTCATATACCACCATGACCCAGTCATACACCACCATGACCTAGTCATACACCACCATCATGACCCAGTCATACACCACCATGACCTAGTCATACACCACCATGACTTAGTCATACACCACCATGACCTAGTCATACACCACCATCATGACCCAGTCATATACCACCATGACCCAGTCATACACCACCATGACCTAGTCATACACCACCATCATGACCCAGTCATACACCACCATGACCTAGTCATACTCCACCATGACCTAGTCATACACCACCATGACTAGTCATACACCACCATCATGACCCAGTCATACACCACCATGACCTAGTCATATCTACAAATTATCCCCTCATACACCAACATGACCCAGTCATACCTAACAGTCATCACATCACAAACTACCATGATCCAGTCATGATTAACAGTCATCCAAACATACACTATCATAATCCATGTCAACAGTCATCATATCACACTCTACGGACGTAGAACCAGTCATATCCAACACCATTCCTCACTGCTCCCCCTACAGTACAATGCTGGTCTGCATGATTCTGTTGTACGAGGCCTTACCTGCCAGTCTCTCAGATCTTACATCACACTTGGTCGTATAATCTCCTACGGAAAGTACAATAGTCATACTGTTTTCCGTATATCTTTTCATGTATCTCCACCTCGTATATTAACAGTCGACATTTTGCAGTGCTAAGATCTGCAGATGAACACGAAGTATCTTTTTTTATCATCGTAAATTCCGCATATGACGTACTGCTTTTGCCGCTGTCCCTCGGGGTAACGGTGGACCTGCGTTGGTAATCTGTCCATGGAGTAGTAGTGCCAGGTGTGAGGTGTGAGGAGAGACCCTGAACTTGGGTAGCAGGCGTACAAGAAGAGCTTGAGGTGAGGGTATGTTTGGGGGGGGATGAGCCAAGGAGGTGTTATGGGCGTGGTAGGACGACCATACTGAATGAACCAAAGTCGTGGTGTTGACGTGAATAAGAGAACCCAGGCGGAGAGAGACGGGTCATTAGACCGAAAAGCCCAGATCTTCGGAACGGAGGTGAGCGATGATCAAAGGGACAGGCAGCACAGCGAACGAAGATCGGAGGCGTCGCGTCGGTGGCGCTGGAGGCGTGAGCGAAGGCTGGTGTGTGCAGGTGTGGCACGGGAGGGGGAGCCTCGCTAACAAGAGCTAAAGAGCTTATTAGCGTTGATAAGGCCGAGGGCGTCGGCGGTGTCGCGGCGGCAGCTTGCCTAGTTCAGGGGCGGGACCTCTGCCCGCGCCTACTCCCTGATACCGGCCCACGCACGGCTCCGTGTGTGTGTGTGTGTGTGTGTGTGTGTTTTGGAGAGAGAAAGAGAGCGAGTTTTACACTAGTGTTGTCTGTCTGTTAACCGTACACACACACACACACACACACACACGCCAGCCATGTACCAGCCAGCACCCGAGGGGAGGATGAACGCACGGTATGGGCGTGTGGCGGGTGCTGCTGCGTCCAGGAATCGAACCCATACCGACCCGACACAGGGCGGGCCCGTGATAACTCATGGTCAGTAACGCTAACCTCCTGTACCATGTGTGTGTGTGTGTGTGTGTGTGTGTGTGCTGGTAGCGTTTATTCTGTGTCCTAAATTCAGTCGTGGACGTTAACCTAGCTAGCGTTTATGTTAAGATTTTTTTTTTTCATTTTTTTTTTTCCCTCTGGTGGCTATCTGATGTGTGGGAGGAATGTGGGTTCCTGCTGGGCTGGGCTCTGGTGGCCATATCTGCCCGCATTTAGAGACGCTGAGATGCTACCTGGTCTCCAGCTTGAGAAATTAAGATTAGACTTAAAGGAAACTTGCACTGAGTGACCATTGCCTAACGTTAATTAAAGATTGACAGCCGATGTAATAGGAAAATTATTATCATTCTTATTACTCTCATTATTATCATTTTTGGTCCTGATGATAATCTCCATTATTATTATTATTATTATTATTATTATTATTATCATTATTATCATTATTATTATTATTATTATTATTATTATTATTATTATTATTATTATCATTATTATCATTATCATTATTTGTTATTTGATATTATTGATATATCATTATTATTATTATTATTATTGTTACTGTTATCATTATTATTATTTAATATAATTATCATTATATTATTATCATTATTATTATTATTATTATCTTTAGCAGAAGCAACGGGAATAGTGATAAGTGAAGTTAATGCTTGTATTACTGGTCATGATAATTAGTACTGCTTTTAACATTACAACAGCGATAACTGAGGTTAGAACCATTTGGTTTGTTTACCCACCAGTTAGAAACCAGTTGACTTGATATTCCTTCAGTTAAGAACCAGATGATTCGATAGTTCACCTGCAACACATCTGTTGGTCTGTCAGCCCGCTAACAAGTTTTTTTTTGCTTTAACTACTTTGCGATCAGTTGACTTCATAGCCCTTGTTAGAAGTCATTTGGTTTATTAGCGCATTGTTAGAAACCAGTTTGTTTGGCGACCCAATAGTTTAAGACTTCTTGTCTTATCATCCCTCTAGTTAGAAAACAGTTGTTTTGTCCGTCCACTAATTAGAGACCATTTAGTTTATAGACCAGGTAATTCGTAGCTCATAAGAGCCAGCGAGAAAGCAGTTGATTTCTGTGTCCACTAGATAGAGACCAAATGATTCTATGTAGCCTATTCGACATATGCCGGTTGGTTTGTCAGCTCCGTAATCAGAAAGCAAACAGCACGTTCCTCACTAATTAGAGACCAATTTGTTTGTTATCTGAACAAATAGAGACTAGATAACTCGTAAAGTTTTTCTATAGGACAGTTAAGAGACCATTAGATCTGAGAACCCACCAGTTAGAGACCATTTGATAAAGTAGCTCATTACTGATAGGCCTGTTAGTTTGTGATTCCACCAATTATAGGCCATGGGTTTGGCTCGAGACCAGATGGTTCGTTCGGTAGTTAGCCCCCTATCTAGAGACCACATGGCTTGCTCATTGGGCTAGTCAACCAGTTTTCTAAATATCGAAGGACGACCCCCATCTACTCCATGTAAC
The DNA here is from genome assembly GCF_036320965.1 of Panulirus ornatus. Classification (NCBI taxonomy): domain Eukaryota; kingdom Metazoa; phylum Arthropoda; class Malacostraca; order Decapoda; family Palinuridae; genus Panulirus; species Panulirus ornatus. The sequence continues at coordinate 9,780,541 of NC_092260.1, forward strand.
TTAACCTCTGGTTTTCAGTTTTGTTGCGAGACTTTTATGTAATGATTTCTGAAGATCTGAATATATGACATCACCCACATTACTCTCATCGCACATGTTTATTTTACCGTAAAAGATATCAAGCAGAATTCTTCAGACATGAATGATATAGACGTAAGAATCGGCTGATCACTGGTGATCTGTACAGCCTTCCTGTTGATGGTTGTCATAAGTTCGCAAACTACGGACGTTAAGCTGACTTAGGCGATGATTTGAAGACACGGATTTATTATTCTTTGTGTTGAGTATCAGTGTGACACTGGCTAACCTCCAGTCTTACGGAACTTTCTATTTGGCAAATGACTAACTATAAAGAGCAGTTATGATCATGATTAGCTCAGTTTTCTCTTCTTCATCTGCTTTCGGATAAAGCCTATCCTGTCCTGCCGTTTTGTTTACTTATATTCCATCTAGTGCTGATAGTATACTGTTAGCTTTTATTTATATGTTGAATGATTTACTCTCGCAGCAGTGTGGTTAGATCTACGACAGGAGCTGTGATTTTATTAGTAAACAGAGATAAAAAGATAATTTAAGACCTTTGTCCATTGCTTTATTATCTTGTTTTCCGTAATTGATGGATTAGTTGACTTGGTAAAAGTCTCTTGCTTCCAACATAATGATAGAATTCTTAAGATGTCGTTTGCTAATTTTAGCAATATATGCTTCGTTTTGACGTATGATTACACATGTTCACATAACTTACTCTTTTATATTAATAATTGTTCTGTTTGAGTTTCTCATGTAATTTTTTTTTTTCTTTTTAGACGAGCTTATTTTTTATCATTGCTCCACCATTATGGTTTAGCTTTGGAATATGACTGTCTGTTGTACACAAGTTGTCCATTAGTCCTCTAGTTAGAGACCAGTTGGTACGTTCGCTCACTTAATTAGAAAGCAGTTGGCTTGTTATCCCACAAACGAGAGAGCAGCAGTTGGTTTGTTGGCCTACTTTCCATCTCAGACCGGCCTGTGTATGGTCCTGTGAGATTCCTCGTTACCTTACTGGACCAAAGGCTGGTCTGATATAAACAACTTTTGTCCCGGCGTAGCTGAATGGAGAGTTCACAAGACCATACTTGTAAGTGCCTCTTCCCTGTCTTCTTTCTAATAGATGGGCACGACCTTTGCCTATTTCCGCACCCTTAGCACTTTGCCTTTCCCCAGCGACACTAGACATGACTGTATCTGCATACTTCTTCGGCACATCGAGTGATACTTCATAAGGACCGTGAACCACGTGTGGGCCAAGACTTCTAGTATGCGTGTGTGTGGTAGAGTGGTCGGAAAAGATCCCCCTTCGTGACTCTGGGAAGCGATCATCTGTCGGTATGAGCCGAGACCACACCGGCGGAGCCTGATGTCATCACCACCCGGGAAATGGTTCACGTGTTGCCAGTAATCCAGACGATTTCCTGGATCAGCTCAGCCATCGATCAAAGTCCTCTTTTGTGATGCAGTTATCTCGCGCGCCCATCAGACCTTAGGAAATCATGTGAAACTTCTCTCATTTGAAAATCAGTTGCGTAAAAATGACATGTAACTCTGATGTATGAAGGTAGTAGATTCATATAAAGTAACTCTACACACACACACACACACACACACACACACACACACACAAACATACGCACGAAGCAGTCTGCCCAATACGAACCCAGCTGCTCATCGTCCTCCGGGTGCTTGTTAATAAATTGTATGGCCGAGGCACAGAGACCAAGAGGAACTACTGGAATAGAGGAACAGAGACTAGAGGTAATATATGGAGCAGAGGAACAGAGAATACAGGTGGATTTTGAATAAAGAGAGAAAATAGGTAATTTATGGAGAAGCAGAGGAACAGCGAATACAAGTAATTTATGGTGCAGTGGAACAGAGAGTACAGGAAATCTATGGTGCAGAGGAACAGAGAAGACAGGTAATTTATGGAACAGAAGAAGCAATAGGGTATAGATGCAATTTATGGAGGAACAGAGGCACAGAAACGGAGGAACAAAGACAGAGATACTGCTGATGTTTAAGGACACAAAAAAACAACAAAATAACAAAGCGAAACCACAGAGATATACACATTTACACTCAAGCAAAGACCATGCTATGAGGATATGTGTGTGTGTGTGTGTGTGTGTGTGTGTGTGTGTGTGTGTGTGTGTGTGTGTGTGTGTTGAGATTATGTTGATAATGTAAGCTGATGATCTTTGGAACACTAAGAATTAATGCACTGGGAGGACAATGGAACATTCTGCAAAGCCCTGAAGCAGCGAAGTGGGTGAAATCATGCATCAGGGATCAGCCAACAGGTTGGTGGAAGAGTTGGTGGACTGAGGAAAGAGGAGGACTTAGGTGGGTGAGAACTGGTTGACTGGTTGATTGACGTGTGGGCTTTAGGCTTTTCAGCTACCTAGGTCGTTAAAGCCGTCACCCTCAACTGCATCTACCGAGGAATCTTTAAACGCCTTTCTCAGGTGTTAGGTATAATTCTGAGACCACTTGCACTCTCACTTTGTATATGGTCCATTGTGAGAACATGTCGAGAGGATGAAGACCAGATCCCATTCAGTATGAAAGAAGACAGGGTATAAGAACTGCTGGAGACGAAGCATATTCGAATTGCAGTCTCTGGAGTTACACGAAGAAAATACAAATAGGAACAGAAGGCTAAGAGCTGTGAAGATTATCATTATGAAAGAGTGTAACAGCCAAGCGGTGTTAAGACAGGCAAGGAAGCTAGCCTGTCATGATGAAAAATAGTTGAGTATCGACAGCAAATGAGAGGTCAAGGAGTGTAGACGACATCCAGGAGGCTAGAGAGAGAGAGAGAGAGAGAGAGAGAGAGAGAGAGAGAGAGAGAGAGAGAGAGAGAGAGAGAGAGAGAAGGGTAGGGTAGGGGGATCGTGGGTGGAATGATACCAGAAGACAGATGACCCACATCACGGACACAGAGAGGCCAGGTAGATGAGGCAGTGTAGGAGTGGAGCTGATGGTAAGCCGCGTATAGGGAGGCCGATGGTGAGTTGCAGATGCACTGGTGCTTGAGAGACCTCACGCCGGGGTGAGTCTTACCACAGCGAAGGTGCAATAATAGTATGGAGGGAACGAACACAAGAGGAGCAAGAGGAGAGATCGGCTCGTCCAACAAGAGACAACTGAGAATTTCAGATGATACGGCTGGTTATATGGAAGGACTTTTTTTTTTTTTAAAACTGGAAATAATGGGGAAAGATACGAATTAGAATTAAGTTCTTTTTACACTCTTTTTTGTTTCATTTTTTATTTGCTGAAACGGCACGTGCAACTGAACGCTTAATAAAAGCCATTTCACAAACACACACACACACACACACGCACACGCACACACGTTTGATCGCTATTTCCCGCATTAGCGAGGTAGCGTCATGACAGACGACAGAAGGTCGCATTCGCTCACATCCATTCTTTAGCTGTCTTGGGCAATGTACCCTTATCCACCACTTGGCCCCATAGACCCTTCCATGGTTTCCCTCGGCCGTTTCACATTCTCTGGTTCGGTCCAATGACAGCACGTCGACCCCTGTATACCACATTCTTCCGATTCACTCTAACCCATGTACGCCCT
>NC_092260.1:9794174-9851674 GCF_036320965.1 Panulirus ornatus
CCCTGGCCATCACTTGGGACCAGTGGGTGTCGGAAGTATAAATGTCCTCGGGAGGGTCCTTTACCATGGTTGAGGACCCTGGCAGGTCTTCAGTCGTCGCCTTTAATCCCAGATAATCCTGACTGCGGGCGAGTGAGTGTGGAAAGTTGAGAGTGAGAGGAACAAACACTCAAGTGTGGTCCCGGTCATTGGTGTATTGGCTCACTCTCACAGCGCCTCTCTCTCTCTCTCTCTCTTGGCCCTTCCTGTGGGAGAGTGGGAGTCAGTACTGCCTTAGCTACAGTCTTGCTTAGCATGTTTTATTTGATTTCTTTCGATTTTGTTGAATGGATATATAAAATCAGTTCCTTTTGGTATTTACACGATATGATGCATACAATGTATACATCGTCTTCCACGGTCCAATAGGTTGGTCCATGCTGTCTTTACGACGCCTTCCTATCCCTGTATGACAGGAGCAACGGTGAAGGGGCAAGTGGGGAAGTGGTAACTAGGAGAAATGAGGTGAAGAGAGGAGGAGTGAGTATTCTGAAGGATTCCTGAATGTGTTCGATGATAGGATTGCAGATGCTGAATGTTTTGAATGTGAAGCGAGAGTTATGGAAAGTGGTTTTATGAAAGAAAAAGAGGTAGTGAAAGTCTTATCTAAGATGAAGTACGGCATAGCGGCTGGAGTGAATGGGATTGTAGTCGAATTTCTTAAGAAAGGGGGGTGACTGTGTTTTTGATTGCTTAGTTAGGTTCTTCAGTGTATTTATGGCTTATGGTGAGATGCCTAAGGTCTGGCGGAATGACTATATGATGACAGTGTATGATGACAAGGGGGACAAAGGTAAATGTTCAGAATACAGATGCATAAGTTTTTTGAGTGTACCTCGTAAGTTGTGTGGAAGTTTTCATGAGTTATAGACTGGGAAGGAGCAATGTGGCTTCAGAAGCGGCAGAGGATGTGTGGACCAGGTGTTTGCTTTGAAGAATGCGTGCATGGAATAAGTAGAGAAAAAGGACTTGTATGTAGCTTTTATTGATTTTTAGTGAGCGTATGATGGGGTTGATAGAGATGCTTTTTGGACGGTGGTGCGAATATATGGTGTGGAAGGTAAGCTGTTCGAAGTGTGTGCGAATAGGAGGAGAGGAGGGTGAGTGTTTCCAGATAATGGTGGATCTGCGTCAGTGTTGTATGATTTCAGCATGGCTGGGAGGTGAACATATGGGTCTTGGAGGAAGGAGCAGTTCTGCAGTCTGTAGGGTATGGGGTGGTGCCTGGGAAGTGAGTCAGTTATTGTTTACTGATGACACGGTTCTGGCGGCAGATTCGAGTGCGAAATTGCAGAAGCTGGTATTTGAGCTTTGAAGAGTGTGAAAGGAGAAAATTGAGAGTGAATGTGGAAAAAAGCATGGTTATTAGGTTCAGCAATGAAGAGAAATAGGTTATTTGGAGTGTGAGTCTGGGAGTGTATATGACAACGAATGAAGCTATAGGAGCTAATGTGGGCTACAGGAGGGGTGAAAGGATAAAGGTCCTGGGTGCATAATGGAATGTGTGGAAAGAGAGGTCACTGTTTTCAAGGGGAGAGATGAGTATGATTGATGATAGTCCAGTCGGTGTTGTATGGATGAGAGGCTTGGGTGTGAGGAGGATTATTCGAATAAGAAATGATAGGGTAAGACAGAGGTGTGATAGTCACAGGAGTATGTGTGAGAGAGTTGAAGAGGATAAGCTGAAATGATTTGGACATATGTAGGTAAGGATGACAGAGAAGACATACACATCAGGACCGAAGGGAACATGGAAGCAGGGGAAACCAAGGAGGAAATGAAAGGATAGAGTGAATGATGCGTCGAGGGTTTAGGACCTGAACATGCAGGAGGGTGTTAGGCATGCAAAGGATACAGCGAACTGGAGCGATATGGTATACAAGGGATAACGTGCTGTCGACGGGCTGAACCAAGGTAAATGAAGCGGTCGGGGGTAGGTCAGCGGGGCCTGTCTGTGGATATGGGACTCGGGGCTACAGAGTGGATATGAGCGAATGAGACCATTTCTGCAGATCTGTGTACGTAGTGCATTTCTGCAGATCTGTGTACGTAGGGCATTTCTGCAGATCTGAGTACGTAGTGCATTTCTGCAGATCTGTGTACGTAGTGCATTTCTGCAGATCTGAGTATGTAGTGCATTTCTGCAGATCTGTGTACGTAGTGCATTTCTGCAGATCTGTGTACGTAGTGCATTTCTGCAGATCTGTGTACGTAGTGCATTTGTGCAGATCTGTGTACGTAGTGCATTTCTGCAGATCTGTGTACGTAGTGCATTTCTGCAGATCTGAGTTCGTAGTGCTTTTCTGCAGATCTGAGTTCGTAGTGCGTTTCTGCAGATCTGTGTACGTAGTGCATTTCTGCAGATCTGAGTACGTAGTGCATTTCTGCAGATCTGTGTACGTAGTGCATTTCTGCAGATCTGAGTACGTAGGGCATTTCTGCAGATCTGTGTACGTAGTGCATTTCTGCAGATCTGAGTTCGTAGTGCATTTTTGCAGATCTGAGTTCGTAGTGCATTTCTGCATATCTGTGTACGTAGTGCATTTCTGCAGATCTGAGTACGTAGTGCATTTCTGCAGATCTGAGTACGTAGTGCTTTTCTGCAAGTCTGTTTCCAGTATTAATGATCATGTACAATGTTTCCTTATAAAGGAAACACCGTGTCCAGTGTATGACCAGTGGAGACATGCTCGCTCTCCAAGGTGTTATGTTTTCTGTATGAAATCATCACGTCAGTGGCCGTGAGGAGATGTAAGCAGCAGATGATGAGGAGAGGTGAACACCAGGTGGTGAGAAGTAACACCAGGTGGTGAGGAGTGAACACCAGGTGTTGAGGAGAGGTGAAGAACAGATGGTGAGTTGTTGAGGAGAGGTGAAGAACAGGTGTTGAGGAGAGGTGAAGAACAGATGGTGAGGTGTTGAGGAGAGGTGAAGAACAGGTGTTGAGGAGAGGCGAAGAACACATGGTGAGAAGTGAACACCAGGGTATCGAGGAGAAGTGAAGAACACATGGTGAGGAGAGGTGAAGACCAGGTGTTGAGGAGAGATGAAGAACACATGGTGAGGAGAGGTGAACACCAGGTGTTGAGGAGAGATGAAGAACACATGGCGAGGAGAGGTGAACACCAGGTGTTGCGGAGAGATGAAGAACACATGGTGAGGAAAAGTGACTACCAGGATATCGAGGAGAGGTGAACAACTGGTGGTGAGGAAGGTGAACACCAGGTGGTGAGGAGAGGTGAACACCAGGTGGTGAGGAAAGGTGAACACCAGGTGGTAAGGAGAGGTGAACACCAGGTGGTGAAGAAAGGTGAACACCAGGTGGTGAGGAAAGGTGAACACCAGGTGGTGAGGAAAGGTGAACAGCAGGTGGTGAGGAAAGGTGAACATCAGGTGGTGAGGAGAGGTGATGGTCTGGTCCCCACGCAACACAACACTCAGCTAATCTGCTCAAGACATATGAGAATATTGGCATCTCTTAATGTTTTCCTATTTTCGCATTTTCAAATTTTCTCATTGAAAGTGTCTGTAGAGTACATGAAAGTGAAGGATCTTCCTGCGAATTATGAAACACTGGCACGTCCTCATCATCTGTGTATTTTGCTTATGTATCGTAATTACAATGACCCCCTCGCTGCCAGACGCAGCAGGATCAAGAGGATAATCAACACGGTTTCCCAACACTTATTAACTAGCTTTTGTTTATCAGGTGATTCCATACTAACTCGGGTTATCCTCATAAACATGATGTTACTTTTAAGGCCACGGCTGGCTACCACTGGTGAAAGAATGTGCTCTCAGGAGGAGAAAAGAAACCTGGGCATAAGTTCTCATTATCAGAAATGAGATAACTTCCTGGAAATCACTCATCAGGAGATTAGAGTTTCGGACGCGAGAACGATTTCCCATTGTACCTCTGTGATAAAGGCTCCTCCTGGAGACATTTCCATTAGCGGAGGATAAACGAAAGAGCATAGTGTTGAGGACAGTGACTAGCGCGCCGCGGGGGGCGGCATCAGCGCTCCTGCGGCCCGTGAAGGCGCGCGCCCCGTCGGCGCCCTCGCTCGCTCTGATACACTAACACCATCCTCCCTCACTCTGCTGGAGTACCTACGGGCGGCCACTATTCTTATTCCCGTCGTCTCCGATATGAGACAACGTGAGTGATGAGTGAGTAAGGAGCTGGTTGAGTCACCGTAACGTGTGACCGACGTCCTTCCCTGGGGATCCTTGTGGGATGCAGAGGGACGAGTCAAAAAAATCCCCCCCCAACCTGCGTCCGGCCCATCACTCTTTCCAGTGAATACGTCGAGTCATCGAGTTATTACGTGAAGGGCTTATCACTTACACACTGCTGAACCTCAGACTCGGAGACCAGACGACGGCTGCCACTGCCTCTCGTGTGTGTGTGTGTGTGTGTGTGTGTGTGTGTGTGTGTGTGTGTGTGTGTGTGTGCAGGAGTCTTACATCGAGCAGCTTACTTCCTCACCAAGACACAAGACAAATGTCACATCACGTACGTGTCCATGAACTGCTGTCCTTGGCAAGACTGTTTCAGTATATATCGAGCCTCTGTATATCCATATATATATCTATATATATATATATATATATATATATATATATATATATATATATATATATATTCCTATGAGTCCACTGGGAAAATGAAACACGATAAGTTCCCAAGTGCACTTTCGTGTAATAATCACATCATCAGGGGAGACACAAGAGAGAAATATAAGTCAGTTGATATACATCACATGTTTTCCAAATGGCGTCCTAGCTTCGTCTCTTCAATGTATATATATATATATATATATATATATATATATATATATATATATATATATATGTATATATATATATGTATATATATATATATATATGTATATATATATGTATATATATATATATATATATATATATATATATATATATATATATATATATATATATATATGTATATATGTATATATATATATGTATATATATATATGTATATATATATATGTATATATATATATGTATATATATATATGTATATATATATATATATATATATATATATATATATATATATATATATATATTAACTGATACAATGATGTCAGTTGATTCAAAATGACAGTGAGGTATAGTGATGGCGAGAGCCTCTGATCGTCTGCTGGTCCACCAGGGTGTCTCCCACACTGGCTGTGTCACACACACACACACTCCCTCGTCCCAGCAGCGTTGCGTCGGTCCAGCTGCTGATCTAATTCATTCAGAAGCTATCACGTCGCCGCAGAGAGTCGTAATCACGAAGTGATATCGCTTCGCAAATCGGCCGAATTGGTGTGGGAGAAAATGGTCATAACATCAGAGAAAATTCGTGTGTGCGCTATTACCACTAGACAAGACCTGACTCACTCATGTCTGATACTTTATTCATCTTCGAAGCTTGTATGTTGAGTACGCTGAGTCTCGGGTTCATGAGGCAGACTGAACCCTAAAACCTGACTCATGACGTCATGGAGATATCGAGTCTTTTTTCATGAATGCATTTCAGACCGACAGCTTCCCCATGCATATGTAATGAGTAAAAAGATGAATTTCGTTCTTAATATTCCAGTGGAATATTGACCAGAAAACCGGCTGGTCTGTACCATCTAAAGGTTTTCCCCTGCGCCACCTTCCCCCATGGCGCAATACACACCGTATCATTTAACGCTACAGCGAATTCTACGTCGGGAGACGCTGATTGTGATTGGAAACTCACCTTGCAGGGTGCCTGTGCGTCGATCAAGTGCGCGCGCATCGTGTTTACACTGTCCGTGTGACATCACAGAGGGACTCTTGTAGCACGTAATTCCCTTTCACCTGCTGAAGACTCTCGGGTATCGAAGGTACTGTAAAGAACCACTGGTGAATGTTTTCCTGTGGGATGCAGGGTGAAATTATTTTCAGTTGACGAGTATAACACAATTTGTCTTTCATCGGCCTGCTGGTCAGATTGTCTTACGGAAGCGTGATCGTCTCAGACTTATTTTCAAGTCAGTTATGTGGGAAAACCTTAAATTCCTGGGTGACCCACAGAGCTAACATGGCTTTAAGAAACCTACATCGTAAAAATGTCTTCAGGAAGCATGCTTAATGAGACGTGTCCAGGAGGAATGCGTCAAAAACGATGCATTTAAGGTTTCGTTACTGGTTGACAAAAAAAATATGGTGAATATTATTGAAGGTTCAGTTAGTGCTGAATATTGCTGAGATTTAAGGACTTGGGTGAATATTGCTGAAATTTAAGGACTTGGGTGAATATTGCTGAGATTTAAGGACTTGGGTGAATATTGCTGAGGTCTCATGACTATGGTGAATATTCCTGAAACATTCAGCACTGTGGTGATTATATCTGAAGTTTCAGGACTGTGTCTCGATACTCGACCAATAACCTCATCAACTCAGCTTCGTCCTCGTAGTGACTGCTGCTCTCTCCCCTTTATTCTTATCATAAAACATACCATTCACGCAGGGCACTGAGGTCCACAACCAGGCAGAACACAAAAACGATCTAAATATCTTCCAGTCGTTGATTAAGTCCACAGGAAAAGAATGAAAGAAAAAAAAAGTAAATGCCATAACAGTATCTCAAAACGTGAGGTGAAAAAAAATATAGCTAAAAGAACGTTAACATGAGAATACAACATGAGGCCTTCATGCAGGATACATGTACGCTGATGCGTTCCGAGAAAGAAAACGTGGAATCAGATTCTATCTGGTAGAGGATCGGGATATCTTGGGAAATGTCTTGGAAACCTTAGGTGGAGCGTGGGTTGGGGCGGGTTGGGGGTCGACAGACCCACAGTCTGCTGAGAATTTAAGAAAATAAAGATAACAGATTAGTAAGAAAGATCAGATCTGTAGACGCCTGCCAGAGTGTGTGTGAAGATGGTTGCAGAGGCGTTATGACAACACGCACGATACACACAGGAACACATAAACGCGCTCGCACGCGCGCACGCACACACACACACACACACACACACACACACACACACAAGCACACACGCATACAAGCACTGATTTTGTTACCTACCATTCTTTATAACTCCCTGTTAGTTTTTTGTATTTTCTCAATATTTTCAGCGTTTGAATTTCACATCTATAGAATTGTAGTTATTATTATATTATTATTATTATTATTTTATTATTATTATTATATTATTATATTATTATTATTATTATTATTATTATTATATTATTATATTATTATTATTATTATTATCATTATTATTATTATTATCATTATTATTATTATTATTTTTATTGTTATCATTCATTATTATTATATTATTATTATTATTATTATTATTAATATTATTATTATTATTATTATTATTATTATTATTATTATTGTCATCATCATCATTACTATTATTATAATTATTATCTGTTCTGCAGTCAACCTTGAACGTAGCTTGGATCATTTTGGGAGGTCAAGTAGAAATGGCTACCTTCACTGTACCTTCTTCTTCACTAACTTACATCTTCGCTACTCCTTCATCTTCGTTAGATCTTTATCATCACCATAACCTCATCTTCAGTGCATCCCCGTCATCATTACATCATGTTCACCACTCCCTAACTTTGTGTACGTTCGCTATATTCCCCTTCATCACACCGTCACCTTCACAAAGCTCTTTCTTCCCTTCGCAGAGCTACGTAGCTTCGAGACCTGCCGTATTACCTCACCTTCACCTGCATCACCTCACCTTCACCTGTATCATCACCTTCACCTGCATCACCTCACCTTCACATGTATTATCTCACCCTCACCTGCAACACCTTACCCTTGCATCGCCTCACCTTCGCCTGTATCACCTCACTTTCACCTGTATCACCTCACCTTCACCTGTATCACCTCGCCTTCTCCTGCATCACCTCACCTTCACATGTATTATCTCACCCTCACCTGCAACACCTTACCTTCACTTGCATCACCTCACCTTCGCCTGTATCACCTCACCTTCACCTGTATCATTGTCATATCCGCTGTATCAGCGTCAGGTCTCTGGGTCACCTCCTCACATGCTGTATTCCAGCACATACCACTTGTGTTACTCTGCTTACAGTTGTGTCACTCCAACACCAGCTGTGTCACCCTAGCACCAGCTGTATCACCGTAACACCATCTGTAACATCCAACACCACCTGTATGACCCAAGCACCAGATATACCACCTCACTGATGTTTACATTTTTCCTAGTACCATCTGCAGCCGTCCAACACCACCTGTGATACCCAGAACCAGCTGTCCTATTCCTTCGCCAGCTGCAAGATTTATATCACCAGCTGTATCACAATAACAGCTGCAGTATCACCCTAACCAACCGTACCACCTGAGCACCAGCTGTGTCGACGCAAGACACCAGATGCTCACCTATACATCCAAACACCAGCTTTATCACTACAACCAGCTGTTTAGCACCAGCTGTATGACCCCCTCCCCCCCTCATTTTGTATTACCAGCATCAGCTGTATTTTCTCAGACACCAGTTTTTAGGACACTTGCACCAGCTGTATGACTTGTGCACCAGCTGCATGACCCCAGCGCCAGCTGTGTATCCCCAGAACTAGATACATGATCCCAGTACCAGCTGCATGACCCTTACAGTTTCATAACCCCAGCACCAGCTGTATAACTCCTGTACCAGCTGTAACACCCCAGTTCCAGCTGTATTGCCTTGGGACGTAACACCCACTGTTTGATCCTAGTGCTAAATATAACACCTGATCACCATCTGTGTTACCTCGGCTCGAGCGTCATCATATGTAACACCACGACACCAGCTCCACATCACACTAGCACCGGAGGTATTATCCTAGCACCAGCTTTATCATCTCAGCAAAAAGCTGTGATATCCTAGCACCAGCTGTATTGTTCTAGTACGTGTCATCGCAACACCAGCTTTATCATGGCAGCACCATCTGCATCATCTCGGTATCATCATAACACCAGCTGTAACATCTCAACACTATCGGTATCATTTCAGTATCATCCCAGCACCAGCTGTATCATCCCAGTACTTGTCGTCCCAAAACCAACTGCATCGTCCTAGCAAGAGATGTTTCATCTCATTAAGCATCATCGCAGCACCATCTGTTTCATCCCAGTATTTACCCATACCAGTACCATCTGTGTCATCACTCAGCTGTATCATCCCAACACCAGCTGTATCATCCCAGCCCCATGCTTCATCCCGGCACGTATCATCCCACCTGCGGCTGTATCATCCCAACACCAGCTGTATCATCCCAGCCCCATGCTTCATCCCGGCAAGTATCATCCCACCTGCGGCTGTATCATCCCAGCCCCATGCTTCATCCCGGCAAGTATCATCCCACCTGCGGCTGTATCATCCCAGCACCAGCTGTATCATCCCAGCCCCATGCTTCATCCCGGCACGTATCATAACACCTGCGGCTGTATCATCCCAGCACCAGCTGTATCATCCCAGCCCCATGCTTCATCCCGGCAAGTATCATCCCACCTGCGGCTGTATCATCCCAGCACCAGCTGTATCATCCCACCTGCGGCTGTATCATCCCAGCACCAACTGTATCATTTCCCTTCATCACGACTAACCTTATCACTGTAGCACCACCTGTCTTCATCCCCCTCCCCTTCCCCTGCACCCTCTGTATCACCAGCTGTAACCCTCCTCACCACACCAGCTGGGTGCAGACAGGCCACTAAAGCCAACGTAAACAATATGAAGGGGAGGGCTGGTGTCGTCGCTTGTCTACCCCATCAACTCAGCGAATGAAATATAGTCGAGGATGTTGTTACGAAAGGCTCGGCTGGATAGACATCGGGTTGTGGAGAGGTTGTAGACGTTTATATCAGGCGGGCTCCACCCCTACATACCCATAAACACTTGTGCAGCGTACAACCCACCTCGACCCGACGAGGGAGCCTGCCTAAGGGCGCGTAATGTTCACCAGTTTATGGACAGATTCTTTTGCTTTAAGAGGATCTAGGGAGTCATATATATATATATATATATATATATATATATATATATATATATATATATATTAAATTTATTATTATACTTTGTCGCTGTCTCTCGCGTTAGCGAGGTAGCGCAAGGAAACAGCACATATACATACCTATACATTTCAACGTATATATATATATATATATATATATATATATATATATATATATATATATATATATATATATATATATGATGGTGTTACCGGACTCAGACGGCCCGAGGTTACACCACGAGTCAGAAAAGTCACCTCTTGCGAGGCTACATCATTGGCAGTAGTCTTGTCAGGGAACTTTTCACTCGTAGGAGTCTCCACTTCCCTGCTACTGGAAGCGGTACGTCCTTGGGCTGCAGGAACCTTGAGAAAGGTGCTGGGTAACACCAGGACTCCTTCTTGGAAAGTCGCCGTACTTGATTCCCGTTAATTTCTTTGTGTATCGCTAATAACCTACGCACTTCACATGAAATTTGGGAGTATATGTGTGAGGCATTTGCCACCATCACTGTAGACTTTTTCCTTAATGCAATCGTGGTTTTCTCTCTCTGGAAGATAGCAGTCAGAATGTGTTAAAGCTGGTGGCCGATAGTTTAGCACGTAAAGTGAAGAGCCTCATAACAGTGTGTTCTGGTCATGTTTGTAGGTAGCTTCCAAAACATGATTGAGCCATAGAGGGTAAAAGAATTTCATTTGCCTTTTTCATTCTTTTCTAAGTACTACAGGATGATAAGCGTTCCAGCTGTTAGTCGCCTTCGATAGGCCTGTGTGTGGATGTGTGTGTTACTGTATATATGTTATAGCTATTCATTTTCACCTATTTGAGCATTTTGCCGAGAGAGAACAACACTTTGTGGGGCCCTCAGCTTTGTACCTTTTTCTCACTGCTATACAACATTTTGGCACACCCTGTAGTCCCTATTGTCACTGCTTATAGGCCCTATTCTGTCACTGGTTATTCCACCTGTCAGCTACTAAAGGCCCAAATCATGTCTTTCTTCTTCCCTTTCTCTTCCAGTGTTGTTCACTGTACAGCTGCCGTCCTCTCCTTGTACCTCAGCTCCTCAACCCCAGTTGAAATAAATCTTTGTTCTCAACATCACCGTCCACACTGCTTCTATGTACACCGCTACCACCACCGTCCACACTGCTACTCCTCTTCTGGATCTTCTCGAGCAGATCTTTAAGTCTCCGCAAGGTACCCCAGACTGGTGATGAGTATAGTTCACTCCGGGTCGGTCTGATGTATGACGACATACTTTTCTGGACTTTGCATGTGTGGATGAAGGTGATTTTGATAATGATCAGGAAATGGAGAAACAAGTCCTACTATTTTAATAGGTGCTCTAGTGACAGGCTGGCTAGTACGCTGGTCATCTTAGATTCCTTTCACCAGTATAGAACTGTAGTATGTCCGCTGCAAGATGAGAGTCATAGGCATTCGGTGTCACCTTCACCGTTTTGCATTTGGTCAAGGCGAACTACCGGATATCTGACCAAAGCTGGAGCTGACCAGATTGTCTTTGTAAGTCATCGTAACCATCAGTATATACGTCACTAGACTCATGATCTTAGGATCATTGGCAAACATGTTAGGATATGATTCCAATCCTCTTGGAAGGTTTGTATTATACAGGCGGAGAGTAATAGCGGCCCCAAGGCTTACCCCTGCGGGTCATCACTGGTCTGAAAAGATGCCTATGACACGTCTCGTGTTCCCCTCCTCAACACACTTCTTGTAGTTGAGGGAAACAGTCTTCCCTCCCACCTCCTGTCTTTTCCAGGCGTGTTTACTCCATCATAGATATCTAGATGATTCCTTATTCATGACCTCTTCTACACGAACCCAGATATTTCATTATTTCATTATTCATTATTATCTATTTGCTTTGTAAACATGATTTTTCATAGTTTCACGGACCTTGCATGTCAAAGCTACTAACCTGTAGTTTTAAACATTTCACTGTCTCCTGTCGTACAGATAAGCACTACATTTGCCTACATCTGCTCCTTGGGCACTTATCACTCCTCCAACGAGTCTGTGAGAATTTTAGACGGTCTGTCGAATGTTGAACGCATATGGCAAGATTTCATCTTGAATAAAAGCCGTACATGGATCAAGAATCTATGGTTACCCCACTTAAATCTTGTTAGGCAATTTCAGTATTTTCTATGGTCTCTCCCTATCCAATGTTAAGTTGAGATAATGTTTCCATTGTAATCCACTTGCCAGCTCGGCAATTACCTCCTCAAAAACATTTTTCTTCAGCATCAGCCACTCTCTCCTGCAAAACCTTCAGTTTGATGCTCTATTCCGTATCTCATGATTTTCTCTGATGATTCATGGAACGGGTTTGGATCAACCCTCCCCCTGCGAGGATAGAGTCCCTACAGGTGATCTCCCTGATCCTCCTCCCTTACTGTACAGTATTCAATTCTTTCTCATCCCTTTCCAATGCTGCCTGGCTGTGGTGGTGTCTCATATTCTCTGCAGTAGGTGTCTCATTCTTTAGCTCTCTTGACATCATATGTTGAACAAAATATCCCTCTGATCCTCAGTCTTTTTCCCCTAACATGGGTATGGGACATCTAACCCTCTCATTACGAACCCCTTAACGTCTATTGTAACACTGTTCTACACTCTGACTATCAAATTCAATTTCTTAGTTCACGTTTTTGAGGAAATTGTTCCTAAGGAAGAGGTTTAGCTCAGAAGACCCACTCTATCTCTCCTGTTAAGGTCTGCTGTCCTTTGTATTCTACTTTCATTGCTTTAGAAATCTCATGTTCCAGTTTGAACGCTACGGTATGGCTTTTCTCAAGGGGTTCACAGTTTCTAGGGCCACTGTTCGTGAAACTGAGGTGAAATACTGACTGGCCATCTGCTCCTCTAGGTTTAGTGACTTCATTTACATGTTAGTGCAATACGTGACTTGACTTCAGTCACAGATTATGTCTCCATGATTCTCATACCCCATCGGGTTCCAAGTGTTTCAAGTCGCTTTCCCTTGAGGATAAAATCCTCTGTTGTTTTAACGGCTCTGTCATCAGGCAAGTCTTGGCTCGCTACCTTCCACCATCCAAGTTACGTCTTATTTATTTATCTATCTCAACCAGTTACATAGATTATTTTGCTAGATGTATGCTATCGATATGATTATGAACATTCTTTTGTAATACAACCTCTCTTATTTTGTTGTGTGTGTGTGTGTGTGTGTGTGTGTGTGTGTGTGTGTGCATTCGTTCCGTTGTGTAAGTGCTTTATGGTGCTGGATATCTCTTGGTGATCGTTATAAACAACTAGATCCCCCTCCGATAGCATCGGAGTTGACTGCGCTCCATTATAACCCTCCAGCAATGGATGACGCGGTCCCTGTCGTAAGTACATACGAGAGACGTCGCAATAAGGTGCGTCCACAACGTACCCCATACCTCTAGGTACTCGCATCTACGTCATGGCTCCTGAATATATACTGCTCCAGGCCCCGTAATCAAGTAGTTTCTCCGAGTCTGTGTTTGGTTAATGTGTACTCAGAGTGGCAACAACTCTCCTGTAATGTATGATATTAATTATGTGTCCAAAGCCGATACAATCTGACAATAAACTCACCTGTAGAAGGCGAGCGTTCTAGTTTGTCCACCGGTGCAACTTCGATGCCAAACCTTGATAAGATTCGCCCATTAGGGGTCGAGTTTGTTTTAAAAACGTCTCTTAGTTTTTTATCTCTATTTTTTCCATATATCTCGGACTGTGAAAGCGCTTCAGGATCCTTTTCTTTCTCGTCTGTTAGCCGTTCTTAGGGCCCGCAGGATCACCTACAGGATCACTGGTAGGGACAATTGAGAGATCTGATGACGCGGTTGATGGATGGAAATTATTACAGGAGCGGGTCCCGTGGAGATGCTACAGGAGATGCGAGGCACTGATGACTCAGCAGACACATCAGATGAGGCTAGAGGCATGAACGACCATGTTAGAAGGGGTAACTTTAGATAAGGATAATAGATAGCTGTCTCCAGACAAGGGGGAACACTGCACTCGATGCTCTTATGCTGACGGTACAGTGTTCTCATACTGGTGTGTTGCTGACAGTTAAGTGCTCTCATACTGGTGTGTTGCTGACAGTACAGTGTTCTCATACTAGTGTGTTGCTGACAGTAAAGTGCTCTCATACTGGTGTGTTGCTGACAGTACAGTGTTCTCATACTGGTGTGTTGCTGACAGTAAAGTGTTCTCATACTGGTGTGTTGCTGACAGTTTAGTGTTCTCATACTGGTGTGTTGCTGACAATACAGTGTTCTCATACTAGTGTGTTGCTGACAGTAAAGTGCTCTCATATTGGTGTGTTGCTGACAGTACAGTGTTCTCATACTGGTGTGTTGCTGACAGTAAAGTGTTCTCATACTGGTGTGTTGCTGACCGTACAATGTTCTCATACTGGTGTGTTGCTGACCGTACAGTGTTCTCATACTGGTGTGTTGCTGACAGTATAGTGTTCTCATACTGGTGTGTTGCTGACCGTACAGTGTTCTCATACTGATGTGTTGCTGACAGCACAGTGTTCTCATACTGTTGTGTTGCTGACAGTACAGTGTTCTCATACTGGTGTGTTGCTGACAGTATAGTGCTCTCATACTGGTGTGTTGCTGACAGTATAGTGCTCTCATACTGGTGTGTTGCTGACAGTACAGTGTTCTCATACTGGTGTGTTGCTGACAATATAGTGTTCTCATACTTTTGTGTTGCTGACAGTATAGTGTTCTCATACTGGTGTGTTGCTGACAGCACAGTGTTCTCATAGTGGTGTGTTGCTGACAGTAACAGTGTTCTCATACTGGTGTGTTGCTGACAGTACAGTGTTTGCATACTGGCGTGTTGCTGACAGTACAGTGTTCGCATACTGGTATGTTGCCGACAGTACAGTGTTTTCATACTGTCGTGTTGCTGACAGTACAGTGTTTTCATACTGTTGTGTTGCTGACAGTATGAGAGCTCTCATACTGGAGTGTTGCTGATAGTACGGTGTTCTCATACTGTTGTGTTGCAGACGGTATAAGTTCTCTCATACTGGTGTGTTGCTGACAGTACAGTGTTCTCATACTGGTGTGTTGCTGACAGTACAGTTCTCTCATACTGGTGTGTTGCTGACAGTACAGTTCTCTCATACTGGTGTGTTGCTGACAGTATGAGAGCTCTCATACCGGAGTGTTGCTGACAGTTCGAACCCCTGCCTCACATAATTCACGCCGATAGGAATCAACACCGAAAATAAGGTAATAATTTGATGTAAGATAAAGTAGGTACACAGGGAGTAGCACACACTGGGAACTACTTCTGTGAATCATGGTCGAATCTTAGGTCCTCTGGCGCACGACGTAATCACTGGTCGAACTCAGCAGTGGGACGTAACGGTAGGTGTGGGTGGAGGAGGAGGGTCAAAGGAAGGTCACCACATCCTGGTCATTCTCCGAGATAACTCGTCAAGTGTTCGTGGCTCTTGTATTTGGGTCCAGACCTCGCTAAGCGTTCGTACCTGCTTGGGTCATCTCGTAATTCACGTGAAACACAACACGTTGAAAGTAAGTGAGAGAAATCGATAATTATATCGTTAGTAACCTCAGCAGTGGAGATACACTAGCTTGTAGCTTTCAGTGGTGTGTATCAGTGTAGCGCACCTCAGCCTACCAGCTCGCTAATATAGATGGGCAGGATATTAATCAGGCGGACGGTGGGAGGTGTGAGAAGGGACCAGGGTGGAGGTGTGGTGTGTGAGGTCACAAGGACGTTGGTATGATTCTCTTATTCTTTCCAAGTTGAATGTGGGATGATGTGTGAGGAAAGCTGGGTTATTGACCATACCTTCCCTGGCACAACACCACACCTTCCCTGACACAACACCATACCTTCCCTGGCACAACACCACACCTTCCCTGGCACAACACCATACCTTCCCTGGCACAACACCACACCTTACCTGGCACAACACCACACCTTCCCTGACACAACACCATACCTTCCCTGGCACAACACCACACCTTCCCTGGCACAACACCACACCTTCCCTGGCACAACACCACACCTTACCTGGCACAACACCACACCTTCCCTGGCACAACACCACACCTTACCTGGCACAACACCACACCTTCCCTGGCACAACACCACACCTTCCCTGGCACAACACCACACCTTCCCACTTTAATCATTAATTCCCCCCAAATACCATTCGCTTTTCCTGACACTGACTGCCCTCCCCAACTCCAGCTATAACTTACTCCTCTGCCCGGCCATCATACTTGACAAATTATAGTGTGTTGTTTCCACAACTTTATTTAAATAATTTCTCTTTACAGGTAACCTCGTTATGGCCCATTAGGTCTGATGTTATCTGTGGTTCTCATGTACTCCCATGTACTTCCCCAAACGTGTTGTAGATAATGCCCTACTCCGTCACACTCACACACACACACACACACACACACACACACACACACACACACACACACACACACACACACACACACATATATATATATATATATATTCTTTTTCTTTCATACTATTCGCCATTTCCCGCGATAGCGAGGTAGCGTTAAGAACAGAGGACTGGGCCTTTGAGGGAATATCCTCACCTGGCCTCCTTCTCTGTTCCTTCTTTTGGAAAATAAAGAAAAAACGAGATGGGAAGATTCCCAGCCACCCGCTCCCTTCCCTATTAGTCGCCTTCTACGACACGCAGGGAATACTTGGGAAGTATTTTCTTCCCTATCCCCAGCAGATGACCTCGTCATAGTCCATCAGATCATCGGTTATCTGTTCTCACGTGTACCTCAGCTCCCTCCCTAACACTTCTCTCCCTCGTCCCTCTCCTCACAGCCCCCATTACTCCCCCCACTGTCCCCCCCCCCCCCCCCAATCATCCCCCCCCCTCCTTGCGGGCGTCGAACCATCGGCCTGACGCCGTAATCCGACAGGAACCTCATTAAGCAATCTTCTTCAGTTTACTTACCATCTGGCGGGCACAATGTGTGACTGACAGCGCCCTGGTCCGGCTCCTTGCAAGCATCACCTTCCTTAGCGCCTCACGTGATGGGCGGGTTGTGGGGTAAGGTGGCTGGCTGCCGGGTGTGGGGCTGCCTCCCTCCTACACCTTCCCCCACCCTCCCTCATGCCCACAGTGGCTCCAGCTCCCTGTTTAGCTGATGGATGTCAAGCCCGAGGGCCCCGAGTCTGGGGGGATTAGCTGCACAAGCTGCCGGAGACCAGCAGTAGCTGCTGGCCAGCCGGGGTGTTGGGAAGTCTGCTAGCAGGTCCGCCTGGGTCCCTGGTTATGAACTATGTGCCCCTAGTATCAAAGACTACTACCTGTGTAGCCAAAACCGGTTTGAAACTAGTTTTCTAGGTGGTTCTGGTAAGAGAAAGAAGAAACGAAATTAGCCAAAAGCGTAGGAGATCAGCAGTTTAGCGCAGCTCAGAGTTAGGAGGTCAGCAGTATGTTGGAGGTCAGCAGTTTAACCCAGCCCAAATGTTGGAAATCAGTTTAGCTCAGTCCAGATGATGGAGATCAGCAGTTTAGCCCAGCCCAGATGATGGAGGCCTGTAGTCAACACTCTTGGTCCTAGAGGCAAGTAGCGTGTCAGCTGCTTCTAGTATTGGAGACCAGTTTTCTAGTCAGCCGCTGTGTTGGAGAAAGCACTCTAGCTAGATTTCGTGTTGGTGATCAACACCAGGATAGACACCAGGAGCACAAGATGGCCTCAGTGTCAAAGGTTAGAAGTTGGAGACCCGTCGCCTAGCCTGCCCATGTGTTTGTGACCCATGATCTAGCCTGCCCATCTGTTCGTGACCCATGATCTAACATGCCAATATGTTCGTGACCCATGATCTAACATGCTCATATGTTTGTGACCCATGATCTAACCTGCTCATCTCTTCGTGACCCAAGATCTAGCCTGCCCATGTGTTCGTGACCCATGATCTAGCCTGTCCATGTGTTCGTGACCCATGATCTAGCCTGCCCATGAGTTCGTAACCCATGATCTTATCTGCCCATCTCTTCGTGACCCATGATCTAACCTGCCCATGTGTTCGTGACCCATGATCCAACTTGCCCATGTGTTCGTAAGCCATGATCTAACCTGCCCATCTCTTCGTGACCCATGATCTAGACTGCTCAGATGTGAGTGAACCATGGAATAGCCTTTCCAGGTGTTGGAGACCCATGATCTAGCCTTCTCAGGTGTTGGAGACCCATGATCTAGCCTTCTCAGATGTTGGAGACCCATGATCTAGCCTTCTCAGGTGTTGGAGACCCATGATCTAGCCTTCTCAGGTGTTGGAGACCCATGATCTAGCTTTCCCAGGTGTTGGAGACCCATGATCTAGCTTTCCCAGGTGTTGGAGACCCATGATCTAGCCTTCCCAGGTGTTGGAGACTCACGGTTTACCCTGCCTAGGTGTTGGAGACCCATGGTTCAGCCTGCTAATGTGTTGGAAACCTGTTTTCTAAGCCTCGTTGCTGGATGAAGGCCAGTCATTGTGACAATTCAACCCACTGACGGAGGGTCCATAGTAATAATGGTCTCGTGTCTTCGCTGGGAATAATGCAAAAACGAATGCTACTCTCGCGTCCACGAAGCACTCACGAGGATATGTCAGCTGATCACATGCTTCTACGTAAAGAGGACATCCAAGGAGTGTAGGCAGAGGTGGAAGGCAACCAAATCGCGAAGACGAAAGGAATTCAAAAAGAAGGATTTTCTCTTCTTTTTTTTTTTTTGTCTCATTTGCTGAGGAGGAAGAGGTAGTGGAGTGGGAGGGGGAAGGGGAGAAGTGGGGAAGGGGGGGAGGATGGTGGTTGGAAGAGAGGAGAGGTGGGGGGGGGGGGGGTGAGAGATGGTATCGCCGTTGGGTGGAAATTGAAGTTGGTTAATATGCATCAGCTGGAGGTTTCGAGACGACGCAGCCAAATTGATGAAGCCATGTCGTATCGCATGATTGAACTCATCAACATTATACAGGAGCCTTTATCATAGTCTGAGAGTAAACAAACTTTTCATTATCGTCAGGCCTTTGTTGGTGTACACCAGAGGGCGAGCCTGTGTACATCACATGGCGAGGCTGTGTACACCACATGGCGAGCCTGTGTACATCACGGGGCCGAGGCTGTGTACACAAGGGGACGAGGCTGTGTACATCACATGGCGAGGCTGTGTACATCACGGGGCCGAGCCTGTGTACATCACGGGGGCCGAGGCTGTGTACACAAGGGGACGAGGCTGTTTACCCCAGAGGGCGAGGTTGTGTACATCAGATCGAAGATGTACACACCATACTATGAGGTTTGTGTACACCACACGGCGAGTCTGTGTACACCACATGCGGAAGCTGAGTACACCACACGGTGAGGATGTGGAACACCACAAAGTGAGTTTGTCTGCACCACACGACGAGGCTATGTACACCACAGGGCGAGGTTGTGTACACACCACGGTAGATTTTCTATACCACACAGTGAAGCTACGTACACCACACGGTGAGGCTATGTACCCCATACGGTAAGACTGTGCACACCACACGGTGAGGCTGTGTACACCACACGGTGAGGCTGTGTACACCACATGGTGAGGCTGTGTACACCACACTGTGAGACTGTGTACACCACACGGTGAGGCTGTGTACACCACACGGTGAGGCTTTGTACCCCACACGGTGAGGCTATGTGCACCACACGGTGAGACTGTGTACACCACACGGTGAGGCTGTTTAGTGCTCTGATCGGTAGAGGGGATGAGCCTTGGACAGCTGTGTTTCGTGGAGAAGGTGAGGGAAGGTGGTGGACCAACGGTGTTCCAGAGAGGGAAGGTTAAGGCCGCGAATGTTGCAGAAGAGAAGAGGGAACGATCCAGGTCTGTTCCAGAGAGGGAAGGTGTTGCAGAAGAGAAGAGGGAACGGTCCAGGTCTGAAAGCTGTGTGTGTGGATGAGGGTGGTAAGTTCCAGTCACCTGATTACCGTCAAGAGAGCCTTGGGGATCGTCCAGAACTCCTTGACCAATGGCGCCATTCCAGTTCAGCCCCGGAGAATTTCACTGAAAATGTTCTCTCATGATGTTTACCAACAGTGAAGGAATTACTACAGAGGAGGATAAAAGCGTTGTGTGAGTTATGTGTCGTCCAGTGTTGTGTTTAAGAGGGCGAGGGTGTGATTTGTGGGCTGGATGTCAGCGACCTGCGAGTAGAATTGACACGGACAAAGGACAACCTTCTTGTCCAGGGAATGGAACGCGAAAGACAGCACCTCGCTGGTGAACCGTGATGCTGTCCTGTAAGCGGCATTACTTCCATGGTTGGTGGACGCCACCCACCTGCTGCTGTTTCTGCTACTACTGCTTTATATGTGTATGAAGGCTCAGGCTGAGGGGCCTGAATGTGTGTGGATGCAACTACGTAGGATGAGAAGGAGGATGAGATATGTTGCATCTTTGTGGAGAAGAACCTGGATGTTCTAACTCTTGAGTGAATCAAAGGTCAAGAGGTAAAGTCCAGGTTTCGTGTGAGAACCTACGATAAGATTTGACCATAAGGTAGAACCAGTGCGTAGTGTTCAACGCAGGAAAATATTGTTGTATAATGCTTTTGTTAAAAAGGCAAGGGGGAAGAAAGAGAATGGTCGAATTAAAGATTAAAGTTTGTTGAGTGTACCTGGTCAGTTGTATGGAAGAGTGGTGATTGAAGGGTGCTGGAATGCGCTGAGCATCAGACTGGGGAGGAAAAGTGTGGCTTCAGGAGTGTTACGGGATGTAGGAATCAGCTGTTTATTTTGAAGAATGTGTGCGAGAAATACTTGTGGATCTAGGGAAAGAGATTGGTGTTAATGACATAGATTTTTGTAGGTGATGCATGAATATAGTCTGGGAAGAAAAATATTAGAGGCAGTGATGAGTTTTTATCAAGATAGTAAGGTGTGAGTGAGAGAAAGTAGAGGGAGGAGGGGGGGCGTTAGTGGTTCCAGGTGATGGTGTCTGCGGCAGGAATGTGATGTCACCGTTGCTATTTAGTTTGCTTTGGTTGGGGTGATGAAGGGGGTTGATTTAAGGTTTTGGACAGAGGAGCAGTTATGTGGTCTCTTAGGGGGCTGGGGAGGGGAAACTGGGAAGTGAGCCAGTTGTTGCTTGCTTATGACACAGTGCTGGTGGCAGATTCGAGTGAGGAACTGAGGACGTTGGTGCTGAGTTTGGGAGAGTGTTTCAAAGGAGAAAGTTGAAAGTAATATGAATGAATGCAAAGAGATACATGTTATTTGGCGTGTGAGTCTGAATGGAGATAACTAGGAGGAAGTGGTGTGTCATAGATACCTTGGAGTAGATATGGGAGCAAATGGAACCATGAGAGCTGAAGTGAGCCATACAGTAGGTTAGGGGTTAAGGTCGTGGGCGCATGGAGAAATGTGTGGAAAGAGAGGTAACTTTTTTTGAAGGCAAGGATGATGATGCTTGATGGTAGAGTAGTTCCGTTGGTGCTGTATGGATGCGAGCCTTGGGCCTTGGACAAACATGTAAGGATGGTGGATGTGTTGTAAATGAAATTTTATGGGCAATATGTGGTGTGAAGGTAGTTGATCAAATGAAATATCATAGGATAAGAGAGTGTTGTGATTTTAAGAATATTATGTATGAGAGTTGAAATGGTGTGATGAAGTTTGGACATATGGAGAGGATGAGTGAGGAGAGGTTGCCTAAGAACATATACATATTAGAAATGGAGGAGGCAATGAAAAGGGAAAACTTCCTAGTCTGTAATTGTGAAATGGTGTGAGGCATGTATAGGATAAAACGAATTGGAGCGATGTGGTATACAGGGGACAAGATGCCCTCAATGGGCTGAACCAGGGAAGATGAAGCTGTCGGGCTAGACCAAGGAAAGGTCTTTGTGATCAGATTTTGGATTAGGGACTCTGGTCTCAGTGCATTATGCATATAACCTTGAGCAGACGAAATCCGATAACACACACACACACACACACACACACACACACACACACACACACACACACACACACACACACAGGTAGCGTCAAGAATAGAGGACTGAGACTTAGAGGAAAAAAATCCTCACCTGGCCCACTTCTCTGTTCCTTCTTTTGGAAAAGTCAAAACTGGAGGGGAAGACATCTAGCCCCCTGCTCCCTCCCCTTTTAGTCTCCTTTTACGACACGCAGGGAATACGTGGGAAGTATTCTTTTTCCTTATCCCAGGGATAACATATATATATATATATATATATATATATATATATATATATATATATATATATCCCTAGGGATAAGGTAGAAAGAATACTTCCCACACATTTCCCGCGTGTCGTAGAAGGCGACTAAAGGGGACGGGAACGGGGGGGCTAGAGACCCTCCCCTTCCTGTATTTTGACTTTCTAAAAGGGGAAACAGAAGGAGTCATGCGGGGAATGCTCATCCTCCTCGAAGGCTCAGATTGGGGTGTCAAAATTTGTGTGGATGTAACCAAGATGAGAAAAAAAGAGATTGGTAGTATGTTTGAGGGAAGGAACCTGGATGTTTTGGCTCTTGAGTGGAACGAAGCTCAAGGGTAAAGGGGAAGAGTGGTTTGGAAATGTTTATGGAGTAAAGTCAGGGGTTAGTGAGAGGACAAGAGCAAAGGTAGGTGTAGCACTGCTCCTGAAACAGGAGTTGTGGGATTGTGTGTTAAAGTGTAAGAAAGTAAACTCTAGATTGATTGGGTAAAACTGAAAGTGGATGGAGAGAGATGGGTAATTATTGGTGCCTATGCAGCTGGTCATGAGAAGAAAGATTATGTGAGGCAAGAGTTTTGGGAGCAGCTGAGTGAGTGTGTTAGCAGCTTTGATGCGCGAGACCGGGTTATAGTTATGGGTGATTTGAATGCAAAGGTGAGTAATGTGGCAGTTGAGGGTATAATTGGTGTACATGGGATGTTCAGTGTTGTAAATGGAAATTGTGAAGAGCTTGTAAAATTGTGTGCTGAAAAAGGACTGGTGATTGGGAATACCTGGTTTAAAAGGAGAGAAATACATTAATATACGTATGTAAGTATGAGAGATGGCCAGAGAGCGTTATTGGATTACGTGTTAATCGATAGGAGCGTGAGGGGCTTTTGGAAGTTAATGTGCTGAAAGGGGCAACTGGAGGGATGTCTGATCATTATCTTGTGGAGGCGAAGGTGAAGGTTTGTAGAGTTTTTCAGAAAAGAAGAGAGAATGCTGGGGTGAAGAGAGTGGTGAGAGTAAGTAAGCTTGGATAGGAGACTTGTGTGAGGAAGTACTAGGAAAGATTGAGTGCAGAGTGGAAAAAGGTGAGAGGAAATGATATAAGGGGAGTGGGGGAGGAATGGGATGTATTTAGAGAAACAGTGATGGCTTGCGCAGAAGATGCCTGTGGCATGAGAAAGGTGGGAGGTGGCAGATTAGAAAGGGTAGTGAGTGGTGGGGTGAAGAAGTAAGATTGTTAGTGAAAGAGAGGAGAGAGGCGTTTAGACGAGAAGTAGTGCAGAGAAGTAGTGCGAATGACTGGGAGATGTATTGAAGAGAGAAGCAGAAGGTGAAGAGAAAGGTGCAAGAGGTGAAAAAGAGGACAAATTTGAGTTGGGGTGAGAGAGTATCATTAAATTTTAGGGAAAATAAAAAGATGTTTTGGAAAGAGGTAAATAAAGTGTGTAAGACAAGAGGACAAATCGGAACCACGGTGAAGGGGGCAAATGGGGAGGTAATAGCAAGTAGTGGTGAAGTGGGAAGGAGATGGAGTGAGTATTTTGAAGGTTAGTTGAGTGTGTTTGATGATAGAGTGGCAGATATAGGATGTTTTGGTCGAGGTGGTGTGCGAAGTGAGAGGGTCAGGGAGAATGGTTTGGTAAACAGAGAAGAGGTAGTGAAAGCTTTGCGGAAGATGAAAGTCGGCAAGGCGGCGGGTCTTGATGGCGTTGCAGTGGAATTTATTAAAAAAGGGGGTGACTGTGTTGTTGACTGGTTGGTAAGGATATTCACTGTATATATGGTTCATGGTGAAGTGCCTGAGGATTGGCGGAATGGATGCATAGTGCCATTGTATGTTTGTTGAGTATTCCTGGGAAATTTTATGGGAGGGTGTTGATTGACAGGGCAAAGGCATGCACAGAGCATCAGACTGGGGAAGAACAGTGTGGTTTCAGAAGTGGTAGACGATGTGTGGATCAGGTATTTGCTTTGGATAATGTATGTGAGAAATACTAAGAAAAACTGATGGATTTATATGTAGCATTTATGGATCTGAATGGCATAAGATAAAGTTGATAGAGATGCTCTGTGGAAAGTATTAAGAGTATATGGTGTGAGAGGTAAGTTGCTAGAAGCAATGAAAAGTTTTTATCGAGGATGTAAGGTATGTGTACGTGTAGGAAGAGAGGAAAGTCATTGGTTCCCGGTGAATGTCGGTTTGCTGCAGGGGTGCGTGATGTCTCCATGGTTGTTTAAACATGTTTATGGATGGGGTTGTTAGAGAGGTGAATGCCAGAGTTTTGGAGGGAGGGGCAAGTATGCAGTCTATTGTGGATGAGAGGGCTTGGGAAGTGAGTCAGTTGTTCGTTGATGATACAGCGCTGGTGGCTGACCCGGGTGAGAAACTGCAGAAGTTGATAACTGAGTTTGGTAAAGTGTGTCACAGAAGAAAACTGAGAGTGAGTGTGAGGGACAAGTTAATTGGGAGGTAAGTTTGAATGGAGAAAACTGGAGGAAGTGAAGTGTTTTAGATATCTGGGAGTGGATTTAGCAGCGGATGGAAACATAGAAGCGGAAGTGAGTCAACGGGTGTGGGAGGGGGCGAAGGTTCTGGAAGCGTTGAAGAATGTGTGGAAGGCGAGGACGTTATCTCGGAAAGCAAAAATGGGTATGTTTGAAGGAATAGTGGTTCCAACATGTTATATGGTTGCGAGGCGTGGGCTGTAGATAATGTTGTGCGGAGGAGGGTGTATGTGTTGGAAGTGAAATGTTTGAGGATAATATGTGGTGTGAGGTGGTTTGATCGAGTAAGTAATTAAAGGGTAAGAGAGATGTGTGGTAATAAAAAGAGTGTGGTTGAGAGAGAGCATAAGAGGGTGCTTTGAAATGGTTTGGTCACATGGAGAGAATGAGTGAGGAAAGATTGACAAAGAGGATATATATGTCACAGGTGGAGGGAAATAGAAGTGGGAGACCAAATTGGAGGTGGAAGGATGGAGTGAAAAAAATTTGAGCGATCAGGGCCTGAACATACAGGAGGGTGAAAGGCGTGCAAGGAATAGTGTGAATTGGAACGATGTGGTATACCTGGGTCGACGTGCTGTCTGTGGATTGAATCAGGGCATGTGAAGCGTCGGGTAAACCATGGAAAGTTTTGTGGGGCCTGGATGTGGAAAAGGAGCTGTGGTTTCGGTGCATTACACATGACAGCTAGAAACTGAGTGTGAACGAATTTGGCCTTTGTTTTTATTTCCTAGCGGTGGGAGGGGGGTGCCATTTCATGTGTGGCGGGGTGGCGACGAGAATGGATGAAGGCAGCAAGTATGAATATATATATATATATATATATATATATATATATATATATATATATATATATATATATATATATATATATATAATCCCTGGGGATAGGGGAGAAAGAATATTTCGCACGTGTTCCCTGCGTTTCGTAGAAGGCGACTAAAAGGGAAGGGAGCGGGGGGGGGGGGCTGGAAATCCTCCCCTCTCGTTTTTTTTTTTTTTTTGATTTTCCAAAAGAGGGAACAGAGAATGGGGCCAGGTGAGGATATTCCCTCAAAGGCCCAGTCCTCTGTTCTTAACGCTACCTCGCTAACGTGGGAAATGGCGAATGGTATGAAAAAGAAATGCATATATATATATATATATATATATATATATATATATATATATATATATATAGGTATATATGGTTTAAACAATGCATGTTATTCAGGAATCGTATCTCATAATCTTTTTCTGTGGATTCCAAAACTAAAACATGGAAAACATGGTTGGAAAGTCATACCTTTAATTACGAGTTCGTCCTCACCGCTGAGACCCCGGTCATTACACATTATTGATCATGCTTTAAACGTCATGTTTGTCAGAAGTAGACCGAAGGAGGATGCAGGTGTGAGTGCTGGGGAGGTCCTCGTTCGACTCCCGTTATCAGCGTGCTGGTACGGTTTGGACTTGTTACCTCGAGGTCTTCCTTGACCTGAAAGAAACGGCCAGCTTGGTAGAGGTCTACACATGATAATGTTTTTGACAGAGCATCTGTTGTCTCAATAGACGACCTCACTTAATACTTCAAAATTCTAAAAGATAAACTCATTCATTTTGCAAATTTGATCGCCAGACTTTCTGGCATGGACGGGAGCAGAGTATGATTCCTGCCCATTGGTATAATGATTCATAGAAGTAAATACTGACCTTATGTAAGCCTTCAGTCTCCCCCTCCCTCCCAGTTCAGTCCTACAGTGCACCATGGCTCGTAGCGGTACGCCACAGACAAATGGATCTGGGTCTAATTAGAAACAGCCCCGACAGCAGTGGTCTCTCCATCAGCCAGTACTGATGGACAACTCCCACTTAAGGCAGGATATTATAGCACAAGATTATAGCATACAAAAGTTGTCGTACGAGAAATGTGTATATATCTCATGCAAATTATTATCACATTTGTATTTAAGCCACTGGAGAAGTACTCCAGGTTAACCTGTATAGCAGTGGATTACAGTAACTCTCTCCTGCTGGGTACCAGGTCCTGTGGGCGAGGTGGGTACTAAACTGGCACATTAGAAAAAAAGGTGTAGTACACACATACAGGATGGTTCAGTTTTAATTTGTATTCTCGCGCGAGATCAGATAAGGAAACATTACTGGCTTTTTTTTTTATGAATTTTCTTGAGAAATGTAGTCCAATATGGATAACCACAGATCTAACAGACACAGGCCATAGGGAGGTGCTCTTCAGGTTTCTGCCATGTAGCAATTCTGAGGTGAGTTTCTAACCCGGGTTGAATGTCTGAGTACTTCGAGTCCGGCCACAGACCACGGAGCACCGTCGCACGTACAGCATTGTTTCCCCGAGTACTGTCACACGTCAGCTGCTGTGGATAATGTATTCATTTAATGGGTAAAATCCGTGTAAGTCTCCACGTTACCAAAACCCTCGCGAATGTGGTCGACATCGGTCGTCCTCCGATGACGAAGGAGGATGGCATCGTGGAGGCAAACGCTGAAAGGAGGCGTAAGGCATCATGCTCGTGCCATCTCTAGCATCGTCCCCTCGGGACCTCTCTACACACACACGCTGGGTCGTCGCACGGAGCGCCGCCCAACGCCACAACAACGGTCATGGGACTAAGGACACATGTCGCATTGGCGAAGACGGTCGTATGACGAAACATAGCTAGGATACCCAACGTGTTGTTCTGATGGGTGAGGGGTTACGTTGCCCGGGTGTTCTACATAGCTCAGACCTTCACTCAGCTTAACATACGTAGTTGATGGTAAAGAACCACATGGTGATTAGGGTTGAATCCTGTAGTGTATTGATATCACTGTCACCAAGGTGCACGCACACCTTGCCCCACAGTCAGGCTCGACAGAGCTGACGAGGGCCCTTGGGAAGGGTTGGCTTATGGCCCCACCCAACCCCATCCAATGAGCCTAGCAGAAAACGGGTTGGGGGGCCCACATGACTGGAAAGACGGCAGTGCGCCAACATATAATACTGTATGTGAAACTTGTGTTTATAAGTTATATATTTTGTCTTAAGTTTGTTATTTGATTACTAGATTTATCAGTATTTTAATATTTCATCTTCCCTCTCTCACAGGTCCACCAGCAGCCCTGCGCACGATATGTATTATTGGTGTTTGAGTTCGTTGCCCCTTTCGTCACACTCGCCATTTTCTTTGAGTATTTAAACTTTTAAGTATCTCAGTTGTGAAGATAGAACGAAATTGTTTAATTATTTGTCTTGGATAGGAAACAAAAATAGGTCTCTGTCTATATAGAAATCATCTTACATTTACAGGGTGGTGAATATAGGATGTTTACAGGGCTGTTAATGTATGCAAGTTTAGGCGCTCATTGCGAACGACTGTAAGCCCTATGACGCCCACGTGCGCGCGCGCGCACACACACACACACACACACACACACACACACAGGCTCTTACACCATCGTGGATGGTGTGGGCAGGTGTCACAATCACATGCCAGATGACTGTTTCTGACTGCACGCGAAGCTTATCAGAAACTTAGTCATCCCTCTCATATCTTTTGGTTGTGACTCTGTCGTTCTTTGAAGCAGGGACGTCGTATGGTGTGTTTTGCGAGGGTCATCACTTCTCGCCCTTATTCCTCCTTGTGTACAGATTACAAGTCTCGGAAGAAGCAGGTGCTGCCTGCGCGCATGACATGGTGTCTATATTTACGTGTAATCCAAGAAATCATTTCAGATATTTTTTCTCACCAGTCGTCGATCACCCCCTGACGTGTCGTCCCCTCGTGTCGTGTGCTGGTCACGTTACCAACAGCTTGCGTAGGGCAACACTCGTGCTGTATCTCCTGTACGTTAGAGATGATATTTTACGTTTTTAATGTAAACAGTTTGTAAATCTGATGTAAATCAGGTGTTATGATAACCCTATATATATACGACGTTTCTTGCCAAACCGTACAAGTGTTCTGGATGTATGCAAACGGATGTAAACAACGAATTGCAAAATATTCCTGTAAGTTTTTTACACTGTTGAAATGAGAATATATCCACTTCCCGGTCTCCGATTTTTAGAAGTTGACCCCTCAAGCAATCCTCAGTTGTTGGCTCATTTCTTTTTGATAGACTAGACGTTCATTCCATTTTATTTGAAAAAAAAAATTTTATCTTCGACAACGGCGTATTCCAGAAATGCATCCCAGCGAACCTCCAGATGAAAACCTATGAAATTTGTACTGTATTGATTCGAAGAAAAATTTACCCTGCTTGTTTTTGTGATGTATGATGATTAGATCTAATCAACGGTGGTAATCGTACTGAAAAGGGCCTTTAGAGGATTTACATAGGAGGTGAGAACTCGCTGGGTGTACAACTCGAACTGTTCAGTGGTCTGATGAGGGAGACATTTTTAATGTCTTCGTGTGTTATAGCTGTCAGTGAGGCGAAAATTTACATGTACATTTTCCCTTTGTGTTTCTCTTACACCTCTCGTCTTATGGTCCGTGTTCAAGGGTATAGAAAACGGTGAGATTTATCTGTTCTCACACAATAGAAATCATGAAGTGGAAAGGAGTCTAGCAACTCCTGTACTCCTCTTCATTGGGTCATGAGGGAGTCTCGCAGCTCATGAACACTATCTCAGTGGGTCATGAGGCATTCTCCCAGTTCCTGTACACTTTCTCAGTGAGGGTCATGAGGGAGGCTGCCGGTTACAGAACATTTCTTCTCTTGTGTAGTGAGGCAGTCGTCCAGTTGCTGAACAGTTCAACACTGTGTCATGAGGGAGTCTCCCAGTTGCTGAACACTTCCCTGCTATTCACGAGGTAGTTCATGCCTTGGGAATAATTAACATTTTGCCTTGAGGATTTCTCTCCCTCGCTATCAAGAGAGCGAACCTTCAAATTAAGCCGAGATCTGGGTGGTGATATCCGGCCAAATTGCTGATAATACCATCACAAATTATTGATTCGCGTCTTGTTTTAAGAGCCGAATGTACGGTGTAGGGTATACTTAAACCCGGGGTTTGTCTGTGCTTAGAAGGTGTTGCGTGTCGGACACAGATCTGGAAATAATTAATCCCTGAAGAACAGTGGAAATAATTCAAGAGGTTTTGTTCTTGGCGTTGACCTTTGCCGGGTGCCGGCCGTCCCTTTCGGTAATTAATAAGTAGAGATAGGAAGAGGGGATGGGGAGGGAGAGGATGGGAGTAAGTAGGTGTGGAGGGGTGCAGAGAGGGAGGGAGGTGCATGGCGAAGGATGGAGGTGTTGAGGGTTGAGGAAGGGAAGTACCTGTGTGGGGGGGGAAACTGCAGAGGAATGTCACTGAATCGTTAGAGGAATGAAGTCTCGTGGAAGTGGTTGAGGGAAAGTGTTTGTATTTATGTGAGACATAGTGACAGCGGCCATAAACATTTCAGAATTCATTCTAAGCTTCTTCCATTGGATATTTTTTTTACCTTTACTGGTTTGCTGTTTTCAGAAAGAGAAGGTTCACTTTCTAAAAAAAATAGTGCTAGGGACAGTAGGAGGATGCTAGGGACAGTAGGAGGAGGCTGCTAGGGACAGTAGGAGGAGGCTGCTAGGGACAGTAGGAGGAGGATGCTAGGGACAGTAGGAGGAGGATGCTAGGGACAGTAGGAGGAGGATGCTAGGGACAGTAGGAGGAGGATGCTAGGGATAGTAGGAGGAGGATGCTAGGGACAGTAGGAGGAGGATGCTAGGGGCAGTAGGAGGAGGATGCTAGGGACAGTAGGAGGAGGATGCTAGGGGCAGTAGGAGGAGGATGCTAGGGGCAGGAGGAGGGAGGTGCTAGGGACAGTAGGAGGAGGATGCTAGGGACAGTAGGAGGAGGATGCTAGGGACAGTAGGAGGAGGATGCTAGGGACAGTAGGAGGAGGATGCTAGGGGCAGTAGGAGGAGGATGCTAGGGACAGTAGGAGGAGGATGCTAGGGGCAGTAGGAGGAGGATGCTAGGGACAGTAGGAGGAGGATGCTAGGGACAGGAGGAGGGAGGTGCTAGGGACAGTAGGAGGAGGATGCTAGGGACAGTAGGAGGAGGATGCTAGGGGCAGGAGGAGGGAGGTGCTAGGGACAGTAGGAGGAGGATGCTAGGGACAGTAGGAGGAGGATGCTAGGGGCAGTAGGAGGAGGATGCTAGGGGCAGTAGGAGGAGGATGCTAGGGGCAGTAGGAGGAGGATGCTAGGGACAGTAGGAGGAGGATGCTAAGGGCAGTAGGGGGAGGATTCTAGGGGTAATAGGAGGAGGACGCTAGGGGCAGTAGGAGGAGGAGGATGCTAGGGGCAGTAGGAGGAGGATGCTAGGGGCAGTAGGAGGAGGATACTAAGGACAGTAGGAGGGAGGTGCTAGGGGCAGTAGGAGGAGGATGCTAGGGACAGTAGGAGGAGAATGCTAGGGGCAGTAGGAGGAGGATGCTAGGGGCAGTAGGAGGAGGATGCTAGGGGCAGGAGGAGGGAGGTGCTAGGGACAGTAGGAGGAGGATGCTAGGGGCAGTAGGAGGAGGAGGATGCTAGGGGCAGTAGGAGAGAAGTGCAACCCTTTTGGAGCAGGGTCATCCCCCTCCGTGAGCACCTCTCACAGGAAGTCTCAAAATACACTGTGCAAAACAGTAGTCAGATTTACAAACAAGTGCATAAACAAATATGATATGACTGGTGTCTCTAAATCTTGGTTAGATATTAAAGATTGGAGTTTTCTTGCCCAGGATCAGTTCCAGGGTGTACTCTGAGGTGATAAGGCGTCTTGCTTAGAAAGCTACTCTTAATCCTGTGCTGAAAACGCTGTAACGGTTGACGATATTGATATGATATTTGTGGACAGTAAC
The DNA here is from genome assembly GCF_036320965.1 of Panulirus ornatus. Taxonomy (NCBI): domain Eukaryota; kingdom Metazoa; phylum Arthropoda; class Malacostraca; order Decapoda; family Palinuridae; genus Panulirus; species Panulirus ornatus. The sequence goes on from NC_092260.1 coordinate 9,825,849, forward strand.
GATAAGCTTGACGAGAGAATGACAGGGGGGTTAACTTGTGCACACCCTCCCCTCCTCTTCCCTCGGACAGAAACACCAGAGGTGGGGGTTAAATACTTCATGACAAGTTAAGAAAACTCGTCATTAATCGGACTCGATTGTAGAGGGATGTCTTAACACGCCGGTGTCTGAGTGAGAAGCATTCCTTGCCAGTAGCAGCTCGTCGCTACTTGAGAAACGTACTTGTGATACTAGCATGTTTAACCTACGTCTAGTTACAGAGGGGAATCAGGTCTAGGATGTTGAAGTTTGGGAGAAGTTTGGCTACGAGAGATCGTCGACAGTTTACCCTGAGAACTTTCAGAACGACCTGAAAATCGTGGAAGAAATGACCCGACTGCACACTTGTGACTTTCGAATCTTCCGTCTTAAGCAACCACATCTGAGATGACGTTATCAACATATGGAATGGGATACCAGTTCAAGATATTAATAGCAGCATTCTGGATACAATTGAAGAAGAGACTTGATAAATCCTTCGCTGCGAGTCCACGACTGATAATATTTTTTGCTGGTCCTTAGTCAGATATTGAGTGTATAGGTGTTTTTCTTACCACAGTATTCTTTAAGTTTCTGATCACCTCCACGATCACAAACAACCTCAGATAGACCCAGTGGTCTGGTTGAAGTTCGAATTCCTTTGTATTCGATTGTATAACATCTGAAAGTATTTTTGACCTCCAGTTATTATGACACGACAAAAGGATTCTATAAGTTCGTTAATCATGATCTTTTATGACGAGACTTGTGTTAGTTTTGGATTATCAGTTTATTATTATGCAAGGGTGTATTAGGATGGGGATGGGTGGATGAGTGATGGAGGTGATGGTTCGTGTGGGATGGGGACTGGGATAGTGGGGAAAAATGTGGAGGAGGACCGTTGAGGCGGGGTCGATGAGGGAGGGGTGAGGGGTAAGGATGATGAGGAAGGGGTGAGGGGTAGGGATAATGAGGGAGGGGTGGGGGTTGTTGTAGTGAGGGTAAAGTAAAAGGGTAGGGATGGTTAGAGAAGGGCAAGGGGTTGGGCATTGTGAAGGGAGGGTCAGGGAGCATGGATAGTGAGGGAGGGGCGGGAGTGGGAGAGTGAGGGAGAAGCTGGGGGGTTGAGAGGTACGTCAAGGGAAATGTACAGTATGAGACACAGTGAGAAGCATAATGAGAGGTACACTAGCAGAGGGAAAATTGAGATGCACAATAAGAATGTTGTACATTCTGACAGTTAGGTGGTAAGGTAGCAGTTAGATAGATGATAAGGCAGCAGTGAAATAGGTAATAAGGCAGCAATGAGATAGGTAATAAGGCAGCTGTGAGGTAGGTGATAAGGCAGCAGAGATAGGTAATAAGGCAGCAGTGAGGTAGGTAATAAGGCAGCAGTGAGATAGGTAATAAGGCAGCAGTGAGGTAGGTAATAAGGCAGCAGTGGGATAGGTAATAAGGCAGCAGTGAGGTAGGTAATAAGGCAGCAGTGAGATAGGTAATAAGGCAGCAATGAGAAAGGTAATAAGGCAGCAGTGAGGTAGGTAATAAGGCAGCAGTGAGATAGATGATAAGGCAGCAGTGAGGTAGGTAATAAGGCAGCAGAGATAGGTAATAAGGCAGCAGTGAGGTAGGTAATAAGGCAGCAGTGAGATAGGTAATAAGGCAGCAATGAGAAAGGTAATAAGGCAGCAGTGAGATAGGTAATAAGGCAGCACTATATTTGCATCACGTTTTTTTTGAAGTTGACAAAGAACATCAACATCTTCAAAACCAGGTCGAGTTTGTCTCGACGGCTTTTATCAAAACCTCGAATTCAGGCACAGGAGAAATTTATATTACGTCGAGGAGAAAATAGTATCACCGCTCAATACAATTAGTCTTGTTCAACGTATAAAGTTGCAGGCTTGGAGGTAATGTCTTTCAAAGGGCTTAGAAGACACGGTTGTGTCCACACCTTATTACACGATGTGTCACATCCAGAACCACTTTTTCTTTATCCGATCCAGAAGAATAGTATTGCCACGTTTGGAGACGATCTTGGAGTGAAATTTCAAATAAAAGTATAAAGATCAGATCAAGGCATATCAGCTCCACCACTTCATGTCCTTTGTAACTGCTGGATTAAGATTGAATTCTACCACCTTGCTAGAGTATGTCTAGTGCTGCAGAATTAGGATACCTTCAGTCGTTCTCCCTCAGGCCATGCAGTTTTACTTTGGAAGTGACCAAAATACACTTCAAAGAAGTTCTACTTATGTAGCCTTCACGTGTGGTGTGTTCTGTGCCTCAGATGTATAGTAAGGTCCCTCTTGGGGATTTTGATCTGCATAGCAACATCCTCTGGTCATTGGTGCTCAGTGAGAACAGTATTTCAGACGTGATGGCGTCTTGTCCTTTATCTCCCTCGTAGACAGCAGCCATAAAGATATGGGAATCCATGCATTTCATTATAATACGAGAGAAGACTTGCACCTAATCTTTTATGAATGTATTCGGATGAATTCATTTCTTTCATTCATCATCATTCAGACAAGTGAATGGTGTTCGGTTATGGTGGTCGGTATAGTCATTAAGTCTGAAAATTTAAGACGAGGTCTTTGCGATATCGTATTTCAGAATGTGACTCCTTGACTTCCCCTGTTTCTTTATAATATAGACGACCGGACGAGCCGTAATAAGCTCCTCCTGTGGAACTTTAAATAAGCACCAATTCTTTGGCTGATGGCCGTGCAAGTTATAGATGACCATATGAAGTAGATTTATCCAACATTATCGGTGCAACAATAGGCAATAAATTTCTTAAGTACAATGAAACCTAAGTGAACCATTCACATAAAAAACTCTTAACCACATAATAAGTCATATGTTCTAATCACACGCTAGGTCTTTGTTACAAGAGTTTTGACAGCAATCAGTACATTTGCAAGCTCTTACACACTTCAGTCCAGTTTGACTGGCCAGTTTGGCGTTGGTGCCCTGTCAGTTTTAACATCTGCAAACTGGTTGGATCTGCACTACGCCTCTGAGTCCCTCCCCCCCTCCTCGCTTAGCAACAAAGGCAGCAATCACTCTTGCTCTCGGTACCATCCACCTACCACATCACGAACTCTCAGAGGACAACCGATATATATATATATATATATATATATATATATATATATATATATATATATATATATATATATATATATATATATATATTCCTATGAGTCCACGGGGAAAATGAAACACGAAAAGTTCATTTTACCCGTGGACTCATAGGAATATCTTGTTCACGCGCAAAACTGTGATCATTTCCAATATATATATATATATATATATATATATATATATATATATATATATATATATATATATATATATATATATATATAAACCCTTTGGTAGTCATGGATGAAGGTGAGTGGGGTGGTGAGCAAGGCGACTTCTGTGCTTCACAAAAGTTTTTGAAAGTAGCGTTTCTCAGGAACTCCTGGAGGGTTGGAGGTGGGATGCAGTCATCTGATACACGAGGAGCTGGAGCTGAGGATGTTCAGGCGTCGAGGACGAGCAGAAATCCTGAGGTTTGTCTGACCAGGAGTTGGGGATCCTTAGGTGTTTGGTGTCATGGGTGACTGAGCTGCTTCAGGAGTGTGGTTTCATGGGTGATGGAGCTGCTTCAGGAGTGTGGAGTCGTGGGTGACTGAGCTGCTTCAGGAGTGTGGAGTCGTGGGTGACTGAGCTGCTTCAGGAGTGTGGAGTCGTGGGTGACTGAGCAGCTTCAGGTGTGTGGTGACATGAGTGATGGAGCTGCTTCAGGTGTGTGGAGTCGTGGGTGACTGAGCAGCTTCAGGTGTGTGGTGTCATGAATGATGGAGCTGCTTCAGGAGTGTGGAGTCGTGGGTGACTGAGCAGCTTCAGGTGTGTGGTGTCATGAATGATGGAGCTGCTTCAGGAGTGTGGAGTCGTGGGTGACTGAGCAGCTTCAGGTGTGTGGTGTCATGAATGATGGAGCTGCTTCAGGAGTGTGGAGTCGTGGGTGACTGAGCAGCTTCAGGTGTGTGGTGACATGAGTGATGGAGCTGCTTCAGGTGTGTGGTGTCATGAATGATGGAGCTGCTTCAGGTGTGTGGTGACATGAATGATGGAGCTGCTTCAGGTGTGTGGTATCATGAATGATGGAGCTGCTTCAGGTGTGTGGTATCATGAATGATGGAGCTGCTTCAGGTGTGTGGTGACATGAATGATGGAGCTGCTTCAGGAGTGTGGAGTCGTGGGTGACTGAGCAGCTTCAGGTGTGTGGTGACATGAGTGATGGAGCTGCTTCAGGTGTGTGGTGTCATGAATGATGGAGCTGCTTCAGGTGTGTGGTGTCATGAGTGATGGAGCTGCTTCAGGTGTGTGGTGTCATGAGTGATGGAGCTGCTTCAGGTGTGTGGTGTCATGAGTGATGGAGCTGCTTCAGGTGTGTGGTATCATGAATGATGGAGCTGCTTCAGGTGTGACTGATAGGAAAGCCTCGGGTATGTTGTGTTATGGTTGGTCGGGACCTTTACTGTCTTGTGGTATTCCAGGAAATTCATAACGTGTGGGAATTTAGGGACGTTCACATGTGTGTAGTGATGATATAGTCTTAGGTGTATGGGGTGATGGGATACTCTCGGGTGCGTGGGGTGATAGGACATTCTTAGGTGTGTTAGGTGATGGGGTAGTCTCAGGTGTGTGAGGTGATGGGATAAACTCAGGTGTGTGTGTGGTGATGAGACAGCAACAGGGGTGTATGTGTGTGACGATGGTCGAGCACAGGTGTGTGTAATGATGGGACAGTCACAGGTGTGCGTGATGGTGGTCTAGCACAGGTGTGTGTGGTGATGGGACAGTCACAGGTGTGTGGAGTGATGGGACAGTCACAGATGTGTGTGGAGTGATGGGACAGTCACAGGTGTGTGTCTGTGTGATGATGATGGTCTGGAGGAACCATTCGTTAATGACTCCCTTGAGCAAGACTTTACCACACTTTTCACCTGACCCTTTTTAAGGCTCAGGTCAAACATCACGTCCCGGGACACACATTTGTGGTGCTCGAGGGCCCGTACTCTCCTGCTCCAGAATCTGGTGGACCACAGTGAACAGTGGATCTGAAACGTGCTTGGTGAAGACCAGTGGAAAAAAGGAATCTTACGGTCTATCGAGTTCCAATCCACCATCTTGCCGCTAAGAATATTAAACAATTCCCGGAAAATTATAGGCGATTTAGGAGTCATAATTATCGAGATAGATACATCAAGACGTCCCTCGTATGTTAGGATGACTCATCATTGCTTGATTATATAAGCCCCGCGAGACCGAAGTGACGGAGGGCCGGAAACGACCGCGATAGACCGGGGTCGACGTGGAGTGCCACCTCCAGGTACTTGACTGGGGTCGACGTGGAGTGCCACCTCCAGGTACTTGACTGGGGTCGACGTGGAGTGCCACCTCCAGGTACTTGACCGGGGTCGAAGTGGAGTGCCACCTCCAGGTACTTGACCGGGGTCGACGTGGAGTGCCACCTCCAGGTACTTGACTGGGGTCGACGTGGAGTGCCACCTCCAGGTACTTGACTGGGGTCGACGTGGAGTGCCACCTCCAGGTACTTGACCGGGGTCGAAGTGGAGTGCCACCTCCAGGTACTTGACCGGGGTCGACGTGGAGTGCCACCTCCAGGTACTTGACTGGGGTCGACGTGGAGTGCCACCTCCAGGTACTTCATGCCTCAGTGACCATCCTGTGGTTAGCCTGGACCTGGACCATACACGTTCAGCACAGCGAGGCGGGACTCCCGCTGTAACGCGATGTAATGTGTAACACAGTGAGTGAAATCTCACAGTGAACGAGAGTGGGAAGAAAGAAAAGGAAACCTGAACGTTCATCGAGCGGAGTCCCTAAGGCACCGTTGAACGCCACGTTGAACACTGGCGGTGGGACAGAGGTGTCATAGCGCCGTCGTGGTTACCGAACAGAAAGAAAAAAAAAAAAAAAGATATGAACATGAGGTGAACAAAGCCAGCCACACTCATGACTGACATGATGACCACAGCGATGAACAGAGACCGTCATGTCTTCACCCACCTCATGAATATCCCCTCATGACGGCCATGAGGTAGACCCTCGTCCCCTCACCCCCAGACCAACAACATGAACCTCCCATTATTCTGTCTTTAAGAACATTCAGAAAATAAACGGATAAACCAGACTCGCAAACAAACAGATGTTATGGATGTATGAATTCTTGATCAGGTGAAAAGCGCGTTACTTATCAGCGGGCCAATCAGGAGGCGCCTCTCACGGCATAAATTAGGCAATTAACGACCTGTCTGTCTGCCCGAGGTACAGCAGCCCAGGCGAAGACTAGCCCAGTCCTGACTACCCTGGAGCTGCCCACGTACGGTCAGGGCACACGACACCCCGCTGCCCCACCACACACACGCTACACCACACCTTGCAACACCACACCACATAGCTCAACACCACACACACTACACCACACCACAGAGCTCACCACCTCATCTTCCAACACTGCAACACCACACCACACACCTCAGCACCACACCTTGCAACACCACACCACACACCTCAGCACCACACACACTACGCCACACCTTGCAACACCACACCACACAGCTCAGCACCTCATCTTCCAACACTGCAACACCACACCACACACCTCAGCACCACACCTTGCAACACCACACCACATAGCTCAGCATCACACACACTACACCACACCTTGCAACACCACACTACACAGCTCAGCACCACACACACTACACCACACCTTGCAACACCACACCACACAGCTCAGCACCACACACACTACACCACACCTTGCAACACCACACTACACAGCTCAGCACCACACACACTACACCACACCTTGCAACACCACACTACACAGCTCAGCACCACACACGCTACACCACACATTGCAACACCACACTACACAGCTCAGCACCACACACGCTACACCACACATTGCAACACCACACTACACAGCTCAGCACCACACACAATACACCACACTTTGCAACACCACACCACACGTCTCAGCACCACACACACTACACCACACCTCGCAACACCACACCACACAGCTCAGCACCACACACAGTACACCACACCTCGCAACACCACACCACACAGCTCAGCACCAAGTCTTGCAACATCACACCACACAGCTCAGCACTACACCTTGCAACACCACACCACACAACTCAGCACCACACACACTACACCACACCTTGCAACACCACACCACACAGCTCAGCACCACACACACTACACCACACCTTGCAACACCACCCCACACAGCTCAGCACCACACACACTACACCACACCTTGCAACACCACACCCCACAGCTCAACACCACACACAGTACACCACACCATGCAACACCACACCACACAGCTCAGCACCACACCTTGCAACACCATACCACACAGCTCAGCACCACACAGAATACACCACACCTTGCAACACCACACCACACAGCTCTTCACCACACCTTGCAACACCACACCACACAGCTCAGCACCACACAGAATACACCACACCTTGCACCACCACACCACACAGCTCTTCACCACACCTTGCAACACCACACCACACAGCTCAGCACCACACCTTGCAACACCACACCACACAGCTCAGCACCACACAGAATACATCACACCTTGCAACACCACACCACACAGCTCTTCACCACACCTTGCAACACCACACCACACAGCTCAGCACCACACCTTGCAACACCACACCACACAGCTCAGCACCACACCTTGCAACACCACACCACACAGTATAGCACCACACAGAATACACCACACCTTGCAACACCACACGACACAGCTCAGCACCACACACACTACACCACACCTTTCAACACCATACCACACAACTCAGCACCACACACACTACACCACACCTTTTACCACCACACCACACAACTCAGCACCACACACACTACACCACACCTTTTACCACCACACCACACAACTCAGCACCACACACAATACACCACACACAGCTCAGCACCACACACAATACACCACACCACACAGCTCAGCACCACACACAATACACCACACCACACAGTTCAGCACCACACACAATACACCACACCTTGCAACACCACACCACACCACACCACACAACTCAGCACCACACACAATACACCACACCTTGCAACACCACCCCACACAGTTCAGCACTACACACAACACACCACAACTTGCAATACCACACCACACAGAACAGCACCACACAGAATACACCACACCTTGCAACACCACACCTCACAGAATGCACTACACCTTGCAACACCACATAGCGTGGCACAACACCACACCACAGCTCAACACCAAACAGCGCGGTACGACACTACACAACAGAGCACAGCACCACACAGTGCGGCACAACACCACACCACACAGCTCAGTACCACACAGCGCTGTACAACGCGACACAACACTGCACAGCACCACACAGCGCGGCACAACACCATACAATGCACCACACCTTGCAACACCACACAGCGCGGTATAACACCACACCACACAGCGCAACACCACACAGCATGACACAACACGACAGAACATCACACAGCGCGGCACAACTCCACACAGCGCGGCACAACACGACACAACACGACACGACACTGCACAACACCACACAGAGCGGCGCAACACCGCACATCACAACACAGGAAGATGCCCTGGGAGACCGCAATATATAGCATGATACATCCTCGCACTGGACCAACTAACTATACTTACTATTAGCAGTATTACCACTCCCACCTGCCTCCACTCCCACCTGCCTCCACTCCCACCATGCCTCCACTACCACCTGCCTCCACTCCCACCTGCCTCCACTCCCACATGCCTCCACTCCCACCATACATCAGGCGTCGTCATGAAGGGGTGTCTGCATTAACGCTTCCTTCCTGTGTCGGCTGTGAGGAAACACACCAGCTGCTTCCATGAGCAATCCCCGTCTACCGCTGGTGTGATGAACCTTTGCCATGAGCGTTGACCCTCACCAGCGGTATCTTCTGGAGCAGCGCTCCAGCTTCCCGTACCAGTAGTTCGAACCCCCTGCCTTAGCCAGCTGAGACCCACACCAGCTGGCGCAGCAGGAGGCCTGGGCGGCTCGGCGGGGGTAAGCCGTGCAGGTCGCCCCGAGCACGGGGCCAGCGGGTACCGTGCCTTGCCTGGCCTGTCCTAACAAGCGGCGATGCCTTGTAATTATTTCATGAATTTTAACTCGAGCCCCGCGGTGAGGTGACGCGTCAGCGGGTAAGGCTGCGTACCGGCGCGCGCCATAGGCCGCGAACCCCTGGTCTCGACTCGCGGACGGAGGACCTACCTCATGGTCCTCTGTGGTACTTCGCTGGCCCCCCCCGTCGACCACAGTGCCCTCGCGACATCTCCCCATCTGCGGAACTAGACTCCTCCCCGCGCGTTTTCAGCGAGTTTGAGGAAGCGAGGAGCTTGCTTCTTGACGGCAGGTGACTCACTGTGAGGAATATACCTGTATCCCATCCATCCCCAGGCCTCATACACACACCTATCTCCTGCAGCTTCAGCATCGCCTCTCTACCACCCGGGCGCAAGGTCGGTGTTCTCTTGCCAGCGGATGGCTGTATATCCATCTGTAATTCGTAAGTGATTATTAGCCGCAGATATTTCAAGGTGGGATCATGGAACGTAATACTCACAGCTAAAATGTAAAGAAGTCCATAATAACCGTACAATTAAGGGTCAGCGTGGCCGGGTTCGGTCGCTCCGGACTTCGACTCCCCCGCCGTATCTCTTCGTTCAATCTACGCGAGGTGAGGAGCGCCGAGCGTCCGGGGGTTTAAGATCTCTGACTCGTTTCCCAAGATTTCTGAGATGGCACCACAATTTCACGGTTAACTCCGTGGTCAATGTAGCCATTATATAAATTAATAGTTACACACATACTGTTTACTTACACAATAGCCAGGAGAGCATCACACTAGTGAGTAGCTATTACCTCGTGTTGTTCCTTAAGCAGCATGTGCCAGGTACAATGTTTAAGAAAGAGCAGACATGCCCAACCTGAATAAAATTACGGAGAAAGGAAAGATTAAAGGCCGTTTCTTTCAGTGGATGGAAACAGGTTAATAATAATGGGGAGAAGGGGGGGGGGGGGGAATATGCCTTTTTATTGAGTGTGCCCTTAAAAAGAGACGAGGCAGCCACAAAGAACATGGAATTCCGAGGAACCCGCCGAGGGGGGTATAATTTTCGCTAATAATCCGTAATTGAAGTGTCATCTACTGTTGCGTTTGGTTAGCGGGAGGGAGAGGCAGTGTACCATCCCCCTGTGTGGTGTACTGGGCGACCCAATGAGCCATGATTGCCGGGGTTTGGCGCCGAGATTTACAGCGTGTGCTGCCATATACTGCACTCTTGAGTGATGTTGTGAAGACGAGATGATGCACTAGATGGTATACTAGATGATATACTAAACAGTGAACTAGATGATGGCACTGTGTGATATACTAGATGGTGCACCTGATGACATACTAGATGATGCTCTAGTGATATACTAGATGATGGATTAGATAATGGACTGCATAACGTACTAGTTGATATACTACATGATGTACTAGATGATATACTACATAATGGACTAGATGAGCAGGCGCAGCTGTTCCTGGTGCTTAGCCCCTGTGCCTTTCCCAGTAGGCACAGCTGTTCCCGGTACTCAGTAGTTATTCCAACAGGCACAGCTGTTCCTGGCACGGACACATGTTCCACACTCGTACTCACGATTAGACTCGCTGTGTAAAAGCCGTGTTGACATTTGTGGCAACGCCGGCGTATGGTGGTGTCGGCTCACACGACAACACAAGACAGGTAGTGTGTACACACACAACACAGGTGGTGTATGTATGGTGGAGGCATGATACTGGGGGTTTAGACAACGAGAGAATACTCCAGTGTTGACCATAAACGGTATAGGACGACAAAATGATGCAAGTATGCACGACGACAGGTGGTGTACAGGATGGTCACAACACTGCAGTGAGGGCGACGACACAACACTGCAATTCGCACGACGACACAGCAAGTAGCTTGACACGACGCTACAACACTGTGCTGTGCACGACAACACGACACAGCTGGTGTACAAGAAGTTGACAGTGATAGTCTATACTACGACACAACAGTGATTTGAGGGCGCAACAACACACCGTTGCTGATGGGCTTAGCAACACAACACGTGAGTACACATCACGACACAACACCTGATGTTGCACATGACACAACATTGAGGAAGTGCACACCACGACACTGGGCGTGGAAGAGGTTCATACGTTCATCACTGTGGACACACGAAGGAGGAGCTAGGAACGCAAATATCGACATACCACTGGGTCCTCTTGAGGCTCTTTGTTCGTAATAGAAGATATCAGAAACAGCGATTAATGTGGTAGAGAAAGAAAGGCAATCAGAGGGAAACTTAATACATACACAAGGAAGCGCAGATAATGTTAGTCGTGGACTTGTAATGATGCTTTTGCCAATCTGGTCTTAAACGCATCTCTGGTGTTGCTTTCACTCACTCGTATTAGTAAAGTTCTTCGCCTCATTCGACGTGAAAATTTTACCGAAGAGTTTGTACCTATCGATACGAAGGAAATACCTACATAACTGCTGAAGACTGGGATTATCAAAGCTTTTGATCATCCGAACAACCTGTATCAGATCACATCTTGATGTATTCATTTGTAAGATGAACAGATTTTTGTCGACTGGTCGGTACTCGCAGGATACGTTTCTCAGGCCAAGATTCATCATGGTAGCTCAACGCTTTAGCATATGTCTTCTTTATTCAAGTCAGGTGACCAGACCTGAGGCACTTTATTCGAGATGGTGACGCACCAGTAAATCTTTACACGTGAAGAGTGAGGATTCGATCCTTAGATTTCAATTTGAATGCTTCTACGCATTGCTTACTTGGCTTTAGGTCATCAGCAATTTGAATGCTTCTTCGCATTGCGTACTTGGCTTTAGGTCATCAGCAATTTGAATGCTTCTACGCATTGCGTACTTGGCTTTAGGTCATCAGCAATCTGAATGCTTCTACGCATTGCGTACTTGGCTTTAGGTCATCAGCAATTTGAATGCTACTACGCATTGCTTACTTGGCTTTAGGTCATCAGCAATTAGTACATAATTTTTTTCTTTCATTTCCCTTTGGTAGCTAAACAGACTTCACTGTTGCTTGCCTTCTACTTTTTACCGCAGATCCGTAAAACTTTTGCATTTACTAATAAGGAAATTCATATGCCACCAATGTGTCCAGTCTATCACCTAAACTATGCCAGCTTACACTTGCAGAGATTCAGTGTCTGTTGTAACTTTATTTCCCAGTTTTATGGCGTCTGTGATGTTTTACAATGCAGTCGATTTCTGTCATCACCGATATGCATGGAAAAAATAAAGTGGTCTCAAGGACGACCCCTGCGGCACGCCATTTGATACGACAGATGATTCTGAGCCTGCCAAAGGTCGGGGCCACGCGAGTTCGAATCGTAGGCAAGGCAGTCAGCCAGCACCCAACTCAGGGGTTCGTTCTCGGTTCGGGGCTGGTTGATAAGTGGGTACCTGGCTTATATGTGTAGTGCACATGTGACAGCCATGATTAGGACACTCAGGTATCTGTGTCGTCCTAGCTGCCATTAAAAGAATATTGCTTAAGCCGTTCACAGCGACACAACCTTAGGATGTTTCACAGCGACGCAGCCCTAGTTTGTTCACAACGACACAATCCTAGGATGTTAACGACACATCCCTAGGATGTTCACAACGACACAAACCTAGGATATTCACAACGACACAACCCTAGGATGTTCACAACGACACAAACCTAGGATGTTTACAACGACACAACCCTAGGATGTTCACAACGACACAAACCTAGGATGTTCACAACGACACAAACCTAGGATGTTCACAACGACACAAACCTAGGATGTTCACAACGACACAACCCTAGGATGTTCACAACGACACATCCCTAGGATGTTCACAACGGCACATCCCTAGGATATTCACAACGACACAACCCTAGGATGTTCACAACGACACAAACCTAGGATGTTCACAACGACACAAACCTAGGATGTTTACAACGACACGACCCTAGGATGTTCACAACGACACGACCCTAGGATGTTCACAACAACACAACCCTAGGATGTTCACAACGACACAACCCTAGGATGTTCACAACGACACAACCCTAAGATGTTCACAACGACACAAACCTAGGATGTTTACAACGACACAACCCTAGGATGCTCACAACGACACAACCCTAGGATGTTCACAACGACATATCCCTAGGATGTTCACAACGACACAACCCTAGGATGTTCACAACGACACATCCCCAGGATGATCACAACGACACGACCCTAGGATGTTCACAACGACACATCCCTAGGATGTTCACAGCGACACGACCCTAGGATGTTCACAACGACACAACCCTAGGATGTTCACAACGACACATCCCTAGGATGTTCACAACGACACAACCTAGGATGTTCACAACGACACAAACCTAGGATGTTTACAACGACACGACCCTAGGATGTTCACAACGACATAACCCTAGGATGTTGACGACACAACCCTAGGATGTTCACAACTACACAACCCTAGGATGTTCACAAGAGCACAATCCCAGGATGTTCACGACGACACAACCCTAGGATGTTCACGACGACACAACCCTAGGATGTCCACAGCGACACAACCCTAGGATATTCAAACGACATAACTCTAGGATGTTCACGACACAACCCTAGGGTGTTCACAGCGACACAACCCTAGGATATTCAAACGACATAACTCTAGGATGTTCACAGCGACACAACCCTAGGAAGTTCACAACAATACAACCCTAGGATGTTCACAGCGACACAACCCTAGGAAGTTCACAACAATACAACCCTAGGATGTTCACAGCGACACAACCCTAGGAAGTTCACAACAATACAACCCTAGGATGTTCACAACGACACAACCCTAGGATGTTCACAACGACACAAACCTAGGATGTTCACAACGACACAAACCTAGGATGTTTACAACGACACGACCCTAGGATGTTCACAACGACACGACCCTAGGATGTTCACAACGACACAACCCTAGGATGTTCACAACGACACAACCCTAGGATGTTCACAACGACACAACCCTAGGATGTTCACAACGACACAAACCTAGGATGTTTACAACGACACAACCCTAGGATGTTCACAACGACACAACCCTAGGATGCTCACAACGACATATCCCTAGGATGTTCACAACGACACAACCCTATAATGTTCACAGCGACACAACCCTAGGATGTTCACAACAACACAACCCTAGGATGTTCACAACGTCACAACCTTAGGATGTTCACAGCGACACAACCCTAGGATGTTCACAACGACACAACCCTAGGATGTTCACAACGACACAACCCTATAATGTTCACAACGACACAACCCTAGATGTTCACAACGACACAACCCTAGGATGTTCACAACGTCACAACCCTAGGATGTTCACAACGTCAAAAATTATTGGCGTTCTTTAAGACGGTCCAGAATTTGGGGTATTACCGACAATACAACGCGTCCCTGGGGATGTTGACGACGACGTAAACTGGGGGTGATGGTGTACACGACACCACAACACTGATATGTAAATGACAACACAACAGCAATGGTGTATACAACAACGACACTGCGGTGACGATATGTACACGAGGGCACAACACGTACAGTGCACACGGCAACACTGCTCATGTGCAACCTGCGATGCGGCAGGACCACTGCGTTTGGCCTACAGTGACGGTAACTCATTGTTAATTTATGTGTTGTTCTATTGACACTGACAAACACACCCGCAAATACTTCCTGGTCATGCATGAGTGTTTGAGGGAGTGGGGTGTGAGGGTGGATGAGGAGGGAGGAAAGGATGAGGGGTGTGGTGTGACGAAGATAGGATGATGAGGGAGTGGGGTGTGAGGGTGGGTGAGGAGGGAGGAAAGGGTGAGGGGTGTGGTGTGACGAAGATAGGATGATGAGGGAGTGGGGTGTGAGGGTGGATGAGGAGGGAGGAAAGGGTGAGGGGTGTGGTGCGATGAAGATAGGATGACACAAGGATGAGGGAGTATGACAAGGGAGGGATGATAAAATGATCAGGTAGGATGATGATGATGAGAAGGAGGTGAGAAAGCGATGCATTGTTGATAGATATCTTGGCCATGACGTCCGTCTCACGCAACTCTGGCCAGGATATCTTGGCCAAGACGTTCGCCGCACTTACCCCCTGGCCAGGATGTATTGGTCACAACGTCCGTCTCGTTCACCGCTGGCCAGTGCATCTTGGCCACGACGTCTGCCCTACTTACCCCTGTCCAGGATATCATGGCCACAACATCCATCTCACACACTAGTGGCCAGGCCTCCAGGTGGACAGATATCTCGGCAACAACAAATGTTCCAGTCACCCCGCCAGGCCGACCACAACATCAGCGGGACAGGCAGTCGTACCCAAGAGTCGTGCCGTCGTGCTCAGTGGTAGTACCGTCTCGCCTGTGGGCCGCACCGTCGTGTGCAAGGGGCTAGGAGATGGCCAGCTACACAAGTAGCCTAACCTTTGACGAGATGACTTCGCTTCTCTTTCTTTAGTGTAATTGGTGATGCATTTACGTCTAGATTCCTGACGTAGATAAAGAAATAAATTACATCTTTTTTTTCCCCCGTGGTTGATTAGCTGCAGAAATTCATTGAGCATTTTAATTTCTGTTAAACTGATTGTTTTATATTGCGTCGCGTCATTACTTACTGTAAGAACGTCATCCATCTACTCGTTGTAAATGGTTCCTTATTAATCATTGCAGCTCGTAGACAACCATCTGTTTTATGCCTTTCCTTCTGTTGATTAATAGCGAGTATAACTTTTGTAACGAAGCTTCATATATCATTAATGTTCTCCGCCCATGATTTACGACTCATACCAAACCCAGTTGTGTCGACTAAGGCCTCCTGTAAGTCTTGTGCCTCTCGTGCCCTCCTGGTGTCTAGCCTTGGACAGTAGTTCAGGATCCTCTGCTGTGAGCCTCTGCTCCATAATTTGCCCTGCCAGTGAGCAGTTCTAGTCAACTCTGCCGTTGATGATTCACATACGCATCTCTCTTGTTTCTGCGTCTATTTATATTGATTGATAGCGTATACGCTTTCTCCTAACATGATATGTTCACAATTCTAATTATACATTTTGGTGTTAATCCTCAGCTTGATATCAGTTAAGTAACTGGAGTAAAATTTTGAAGATGTTTTCCGCTCAGGTTCTTAGTCAGTTTTTGAGTATCATGATCATAACGTGTGCTTGTTCCACGCCTACTAGGCCTACCCTTACAGTAGTGAGTTAGTTAATCAAATGTCTATCGATTGCTCGTTGACACTGATACGGAGATGTCGTAAATTGATTACTGTTATCGGATCATTTTTCCTGATAATAATATTAGTGATCATCTTATTTTCAGGCACAGTGTTTGCTCTGTTATCACTGGGGGATGATAACCACCGTGTGGTCGGGTGGTGCTCCGTTGACGTCGTCCGCCTCCGGGTATCTCTGGGTTAACACAGGTAAGTGATCCGGTGGTCTTTTGTCGACGATCGTATTATTCTTCATGACTGGTAACATTTATTTTCTGTACCTAATGTTGGGTTGGTGCAGGTAAGTGATCCTGGTAACATGACTTGTAAACGTTTATTTTCTGTACATAATTTGGGTCATTGCAGGTAAGTTTTCCTGGTAACATTATTGGTAACATTTATTTCCTGTACATTGTTTGAGTTAGTGTAAGTAACTGATGCTGTGGTCTTTCCCCCCCCCCCCCCGAACGTCATCGCTTCTCCCGCCTTAGTTAGGTAGCGTTAGCAACCATCAAACAACGGCCTCTTGAACGTAAACCGCACACTCTGTGTCGCCCAAACAATAGCCCTTATTAATTCCTTTATATAATGATCATCATGCTTCATTATGGACATCTTGCTTCATATGTTTTACGATCACGTACGAAAAAAAAAGAAATCCGGGTCTCATCATTTCTGTACAGTAGACGGTGTAGATATTAGCATGAGGAGGAGGAGGAGGAGAGTCGCTGGTGCACCGTCTGTCACCTCATGGATGTTCTGTTGGCCGCAGGTGCGTCCTGGGTTGCCGGGAGGCATGTTTCTAACCCTCCCTCCTTCCCTCCCCCAGCAACGTCGACCTCACCAGCTCTTGCAAGACTTGTGCTTTCGACACATACGTATTCATTATCCCTCGACGTCATAATGAGATGCTGTCCGATCAGACTAATGAAGCCTCGTGCAGCATTTGTCACCTGGACAACGGGGTTTGGTTTGACAGCTTCCGTCACATCCAGTGGCCGTGGTCCCGTCAGCTAGCCGGACGGTCGACACTCCCAACCACTGGACATCACTGCCCTGCCCTGCCACCGGTCTACCGCGTCTCTGTGGCGTTTTTCGTCCTCCTCCTCCTCTTCTTCTTCTCCATCAGCGATTCAGCTGATGCTGTGGAGGAGGGAATCTGAGGCTGTGGTGAGGTGGGCGCGGATGTTTTTATACGGCGCTCCCATATTGCTTCATAATGGACCAAGATTGCCTCAAACTACGGTCCCTTACCCAAACACTCTTGGCTGGGGGAGATGCCGCGTTCGCCCGCGCTCAAAAGCGACGGACCCCGCTACAGGGGGTGGATATACCCCCGGAGGCTCGGTATAAACTGCGAGCATACCGCGCTCTTTCAACCGGCTGAACGTAAGAACGAGTGACAACTAAGTTTGTGTAGACTCTGAGCTTTACGACCTATATAATTCCTCCGTTTCCCAAGGTTCGTACGCTGGAAACTGCCGAAGTTAAGGGTCTTCATAGATTGTTGATCTTATTGGCTCAAAATGGCAGGTCTCGGGGGATCGTATCATATCGTCCCGATCTCGAGGCCGGCCGATCCAGCTGGCATCTCGACACCACAACAAGTCATTAAGATCTTGACAATTCACAGAATATCAAGATATGTAATTAGAGAGATTGTCATCGACCACTGCAGGCAGGCGTGCGCGGGAAACTCTCCTCCTCGCCAGCAGCAGGAGTGGGGAAAGGATCCGAACGGCGCGGTGAACGCAACATTACGGAACGTGGGCGGCCGAGGCTCCTCCGTTTTGCCTGCGGTCTTAATCAACACAATTTAAGTACGCCTTCTGGAAATTATAGAGAGCACACCTTATATGCCAAGATCGATTATACGCTTCACTTTTTGCTTCGGTGACGATAAAAAGGGAGACTGTATCAGTGTGTGGGTGATACACCACTCACCTGTGTTTACCTGTACTTACTTGGCATGGAGGGGGAGGGAGTGTGCTGAGAGAATGGGG
The DNA here is from genome assembly GCF_036320965.1 of Panulirus ornatus. Taxonomy (NCBI): domain Eukaryota; kingdom Metazoa; phylum Arthropoda; class Malacostraca; order Decapoda; family Palinuridae; genus Panulirus; species Panulirus ornatus. The sequence goes on from NC_092260.1 coordinate 9,844,373, forward strand.
ATGGGGAGATGAAAGGGGATGGGTGTATGCTGGGAGAACAGGGTGGGGGTGGAGGGTTGTGGGGGTGTTAGAGGGGATGGGTGTGTGCTAGGAGAACGAGAGGAGGAGGAGGAGGTGGTGGAATGGAATGGGACTCAACGGTTTGTTTCCCATCATTTTCGGCCGAGTAACCTTAATATGAAACGGTGTTGCTGATGTGATTGGAGAATGAAGGGTTCAATACATCCAGGTTAACTCTGCAAGACTTACTAGTGACAAAAATCCTTATGACAGTATTGATTTCATACCTTCCCTCCCCCGCGGGGGGATTAGGGTGTCATAATGGATATCTGTGTCTTTCAACGCGTCGTGTTGTCTGTGTGTCCACGAGGCACGCTCCTGTGTTGGTGTGGAGGCTTCTCGGTCTCTGAGGCTGCTGTGTTGGATTGAAGGCTGTTTGATCTCCGCAGCTGTTGTGTTGGCGTGAAGGCTGTTTGATCTCCGCAGCTGCTGTGTTGGCGTGAAGGCTGTTTGATCTCCGCAGCTGCTGTGTTGGCGTGGAGGCTTTTTTGCCTGTGCGGCTGCTGTGTTGTGGACGCTTTTCGGTCTCTGCTGCTGCTTTGTTGAGTGTAGGCTGCTCGAAGGATGCCGGTGCTGTGTTTGAGTGAACGCTGTTCGATCTCTGCGGCTGCTGTGTTGGAGTGAACGCTGATCGATCACTGCGGCTGCTTTGTTGGAGTGAACGCTGGTCTATCTCTGCGGCTGCTTTGTTGGAGTGAACGCTGTTCGATCTTTAGGGCTGCTGTGTTGGAATGGAGGCTGTTCAATCGCTGCGGCTGCTCTGTTAGAGTGGAGGCTGTTCGGTCTCACAGCTGTGGGCTAAGTGTTGTGGGAGCCTGGCAGTTAATGTGGTTGGTGTGCTGCCCACACACCCATCACGACTCCTTCGCTAAGGTCAAAGTTGGGAACAATGGCGCAGTGTTGGACAGTCTTTTTGTCACTACCGAATAAATGATTGTGAATTTGCCAGGGCGTGAGATCTATTGGAAACAATGGGCCACATATGGCACATGGATCGGTATATTAGTAGTCTTCGTTTTCATTTTCCTCTCATTAAAGTATTGTTGGCATAGATGTTGATTATGGAAATGAGCGTTAAGACCAGCAGCAACAGTCATTACTATTCTCATTTCTATAATACAAACGCAATGGTGCATTTGTTTACCTAATCCTGTTGCTATTCCGATACGTCTGTAATAACTCTTACGTGTTTCTCATTCTGTTTCGCTATGATTTTAGTATTACTGAATAGTTTTGATTAACGTCATACTTCCTATAACAAGCGCTCAGGAAACAGATAGTACTTCAGAAGTGTACGATTACAAATGACTTAATTCGTTGCTGGTACTGGCGACAGTAACTTATCGGTTATGATGAAACACTGTTCCCTCGCCTCACCGACAGAGGGCAACCACAGTCAGTGGTGTCCAGGGGAGGGGGGGGGGGGGGGGGGGAGCAAGCGCTTGACTGTAGTGGTTGACTGTCGTCGCGAGTGCAACGCTCGTATATATATTGTATCGTGCTATATCCTCGTAATCTTACAACCTTGAGCGGATAATCTTGTGCCCCTGGAAAGCTGTCTAGTGTTCGCAGGAGACAACAAAGCATTGATCCTCTCGACGTTGAAGGTGATGTGAGAAAGTGCAGGACAGAACGGAGAATGGACTGTCGACATTATGCGCCATCTTGGCCTGCCTCCAACCACCATATGTGCCATCGTCAAGGAGGTCGACGTGATGATGGAGTAAGCAAAGCATAAGATGCATCAAGCCCAACCTGTTCATTTTCAAGATAAGAATATTAGAAAGTTTGTGTTTTATTTCTCGTTATTGTTGTGTGTAATACGTACGCATTTGTTATGGGATTTAGGTACATACTTATACATACACCACGGGTTGGATACATCTGTCTGTACATGGACATATATGTGAGTTAGGTGTCAAAAACTTATTCTACGCTAATACCAGTATTCCTTATGAGGAAATATCCTCTTTATACGTTATTAAGCTAAAATCGTGTTTTCGAGGCGTATATCGAGGGCCCCCATGAGATTCATTTTGGTGATACAATGTTTGTGTTATGAACACTTTTGCTCCGTAATCAAATAAACAGAACAAAAGCACTATTTTTTTTTTATTTTTTTATGTTAGCTGAGACGGCACGGGCAACTGAGGCTCTAATCAAGCCCATCTTATTAAATATATATATATATATATATATATATATATATATATATATATATATATATATATATATGAAATACCCAAGGGGTTGATGAACAGTTGGGTTGACTGTGGACCGACTGCGACAACTAGGATTCGAACCTATGCGCTCGACCCTGAGAGGCACGTGAATGCGTCACTGTCCACGAACGCTAACCACTACACCATCGATCCGGATGTGGGTGTGTATTTCTACTTGTTTTTCCAAGTGTTTTGCATCGTTATTTGTAAAATAAAACCTTAGGTAGTCCTATTACTTCACCAGGTGTGTCTGTACACCTTCGGCAGCACCATCACCGCCAGAACACCCTCTCCTTCACCAACACTTGCCTCATTTTCCCCAGTTTCCTATCATTATCATGGATCGTCTGTGATCTGGTAGCTAATTGTCGCTTGCACTTGTCGGGGGGAAAAAAAATTACCGAGTGCCTGACAGATCCTGCATGACCCATGGAAAGCATTGTTATTTGCTTTTATGAAACACATGGTCGTGCATGTCATCAGCTGATCCCAGTAGGCTGTCACGTGCTTGCGGGACGTCTGTTGCTGGAAGAGCGAGTGACTGTGCGAGACTTGTCCCGATGATACATTATCTAATGTCGTTTTCTCTCAGGCTAATATCAGTCTCTGTCAGTCGTCATCGTTAACTCCGTTCCCAGTTATATGAAGTGGATTAAGTGACTGGATAGAAGGGCACCCTTGGTGAAAATTAGATTCAATTTTGTGCCATAAAAGATCATGATTTCCGGTTTCATAGTTTCCATTGACGCTCTTATTTCCATGCATTATGGCCACGCCCCTTGGGTCTGTTGTATAGCCGAACTTCAGTCCCCAAAAAAGAGACCATTAGAGACACACAGACAAGACACAGGCTGCTGCTCTCCAGGCAAAGTCAGCTGCTGACGAGTGAGCCATGAGTTGTGAGGACCGAGCTCGGCCGGGCAGAGAGACAGATGCAAGTCGGCTCAAACGTAATGTCATGTGTTGGAGGAGTAATAATGAGCTGCCGGGTCTCGGTATATACAAGTCGTAGTTTTGTGAGGATTTGTTGGTCTTAGCGGGATTCAAGACTTGCTAGCGGCTATTGATTCGCCATCAGCCATATTGAACATTACACATTACAGATATATTTGTTTGTTCATCCTGGACTAACTAGTTCATAAAAAGAGAGAGAGACTTGTTCCGGATTATACAGCCATTGTATTAGTTGCTCTCCTATCTATGGTGCATGTGTGGTCTTCGTCCAGCACCACGTGTGGCCTCTGATAAGAGCTATGATTGAAGAGAGAGAGCGTCTGGGCCCGTAACAAGGGCGTGTCATGCCAGTCTCTCACTAGAGTGTGTTCGGAGGGGTGTCATAGGGCTGTGTCACTAGAGTGTGTTCAAGCGTTCATGGCAGGAGTGCGTCTCAAAATCATGTTCTCAGAGTGTGCCATGTGAGTGTGTTTAAAAGGAATGTCTCAAAAGTATGAGTGTGTATATATATATGCCAAGGCTACGTGCATCCTCCGCGCGGTCACAAGACTATGGATGTGGTCTAAGGCATTGTCACCCACGCGTGGCTTCACGCCTGCGGGCCATCATGATCCAGCCGCAGCAGCGGCGGCTACTGTACTGTTGCGCGAGGACGCAACGTCATCCAGACAGTGGAGGACGTCTGGACTTCGTGTAAGGAGCTCCTGCAGTATCATACAACGAACACCTCTGCTCCTGTTACGTCACCTAAGACTTAACATTGCTACTCTCGCAAGTGCGTTGACAACGACTATAGCTGGTGCTCTCTGTCTGTTAATGATATTTCCTTCTGGAGTTGCTCATACTTCAGAGGGGAGCTCTTCATTGTCAAGGGCGTATGATACACACATATGGGTAGGAACTGAGCAAATCAAGGTGGTGATGTAGTAGACTACAGGAACGGAAGAAGAGGCCTGGAATCAGGTGTGACTCACGAACATGAAGGCTTCACCATTTTCTCTGGTCGTGCCTCTTGCGTAACCATCCCCCACCCATAACACACTCGAGAAACTTCCTCGTCCGGAGTTTGTGTGTGTGTGTGTGTGTGTTTATAGCAGCAGGAGCGGGATCAGGGGGCAGCGGGGAGGGCGTTAACAGGCGGCAGTGCCCGGAGCTCTCGGTATCTGCACTTCTCATCTGGTTTATGAGGGAACTTCTCACTCTTGAAATACCTCATGTGGAGAGTTGTGTGGAGGGGTTGTCTCGCCCGTGTGTTGAGTAGGGGGAAACTTAGGTCATCATATTTCTTTCTTTTTTCTCTTTTTTTTCTCTTTTTTTTTTGCCATGTATCTGCAACGATGGTTTTTATGTGGAAGACACCATGATCACATTTTTTTTTCAAGCTGTCTACGATTACGTTTTCTTTTTATGTGATGAATGCGAGTTCTTATTTCTCCTATGCTTTCGTCTTTCGTCCAGAGAAGGTATTCGCTCTTCAGTAATTTCAGGTCTCGTGCAGACGACCGTTGGTGGTAGGCAAGGCTTCTTAGAAGCCGAAAGACACTATTACTGAGCAATTACCAGTTACTAGTTAACGGTGATTAGGGAGGACTAATCAAATCTTGATATTCTTAACGATGACCAGGAAACCATCAGTCAGTTCGTTCCTCATCATTCCCTGATGTGAACAATGACATTTCTCATTCCAAGCAACGTCACGTCTTGGACTATCTTAGCATTTTGGTGTCGTGATGAATATGAATATTTCACACGACAGCCATTGTGTTCCGTCTCTCTGGTGAGGATATCACACCAAGGCTGGCGAGATGAGGCTTCCTGTGCACGAATACTGAAGTTCGAGATCACCAAGTTATCTCTCGCAACCTTCATCTCTCTCGCTGGACTCATTCGCTATATTATCCGTCCTCATGCCCCCGTCTCTCCCTGTCTCACTAGGTTCACTCACTACGTATATTGCCTGAACGTTGGCCCGCGTCTCTCAAAGTCTCACCAGGTCGACCTACTACTGCGCTGTCGTCGGCCGGTATCTCTCACCACCTCCATTCGAGGGCCTATGTGCCTCCGCTGTCTCTCTGGATCTGCTCTTGGCCAGGCGCACAAACGGTGGCTAAGGTGAGTCGTCAGTGTCACTCTAGTGAACTGTAAAGGCGAGCTCGAAGTCATGTAGCTTATGCACACGGGGATCAGGACTGGTTTATCTACTCCTTGAACAAGACGGTACGACTGTAGAAAGTCACACCATCATACCCGAGGGTCGTGCTGTCATGCTTCAAGGTCGTGCCGTCGTACTCAGAGATGGGAAAGGCAAGTGGAGAAGGCGTTGCCAGTCGTTGCCAGTGAACAGATGCTCACATGTTGCCAGCGTTACTTTCAACACGGCACCACCACCTGCGTGTTCCTTCACGACATGGGTTGCAGTCATCACCAGTAAATCTCTCATCTCTTATCTCTCCCGACGGTTGGATTGTCCCGTCTCACTTGGAATTAATCATTTGTACAGGACGTCCAGTTGTTAGGTGAATATACATGAACGTTTACATTCGCAGAGTATATACACTGGGGGATAAGACACTAACAAGATGGAGATCACGTGAGGATTATCAGAATATCGAAGATGATTATTACTTTTTATGAGGATTCGTTTGAATGACATCAAGTACTTCTTGGAGGAGAGTCTGCCATCTTGGAGAAGTTTCCATCATGAAGGCGAGGCTACCATCTTGGAGGAGAAGCTACCATTTTGGAGGAGAAGCTACCATCTTGGAGGAGAAGCTACCATCTTCGAGGAGAAGCTACCATCGTGGAGGAGAAGCTACCATCGTGGAGGAGAAGCTACCATCTTGGAGGAGAAGCTACCATCTTGGAGGAGAAGCTACCATCGTGGAGGAAAAGCTACCATCTTGGAGGAGAAGCTACCATCTTGGAGGAGAAGCTACCATCTTGGAGGAGAAGCTACCATCTTGGAGGAGAAGCTGCCATCTTGGAGGAGAAGCTACCATCGTGGAGGAGAAGCTACCATCTTGAAGGAGAAGCTACCATCTTGGAGGAGAAGCTACCATCTTGGAGGAGAAGCTACCATCGTGGAGGAGAAGCTACCATCTTGGAGGAGAAGCTACTATCTTGGAGGAGAAGCTACCATCTTGGAGGAGAAGCTACCATCTTGGAGGAGAAGCTACCATCTTGGAGGAGAAGCTGCCATCGTGGAGGAGAAGCTACCATCGTGGAGGAGAAGCTACCATCTTGGAGGAGAAGCTGCCACACTGAAGGGAAGGTTTCCACCATCATCTGTACATATGATCATCACTCAGCCACAAATTCAGTAATGATCTCATCCTATGAAAAGAAAACATACACATTTAACTCACCTCAAAATTGAATGAAAAATTAGCTTCAAATTCAGTCCAAGAATGTACACACCGTGGGAAGTGCTGTATACATTGTGTGGATGGGAAATGCAAAATGTGTAGATAGTTAATACAGTATAGAGTGTGTGGATGGTATGTATTGTATATATTATGTGGATGAGAAAGATAGTATAGATTGTGTAGTTGAGAATGTAGTATAGATTGTGTGGATGAGAATATAGTATAGATTGTGTGGATGATAATATAGTATAAATTGGGTGGATGAGAATATAGTATAGATTGTGTGGATGATAATATAGTATAGATTGTGTGGATGAGAATATAGTATAAATTGTGTGGTTGAGAATGTAGTATAGATTGTGTGGATGAGAAATACAGTATAGATTGTGTGGATGAGAATATTGTATAGATTGTGTGGATGAGAAATACAGTATAGATTGTGTGGATGAGAGATACAGTATAGATTGTGTGGATCAGAAATACAATATAGATTGTATGAATGAGAAGTACAGTATAGATTATATGGTTTGGAAATACAATATAGATTGTGTGGATGAGAAATATAGTATAGATTGTGTGGATGAGAAATACAATATAGATTGTGTGGATGAGAAATATAGTATAGATTGTGTGGATGAGAAATACAATATAGATTGTGTGGATGAGAAATATAGTATAGATTGTGTGGTGAGAAATACAGT